>NC_031774.1:36430742-36445462 GCF_001522545.3 Parus major | reverse complement strand
CAGCTGCCCCTGTGCCCCCTCAGCTGCCTCTGTGCCCCCTCAGCTGCCCCTGTGTCCCCACAGCTGCCCCTGTGCCCCTCAGCTGCCCAGCTCCCTCTGGGGTGCTGGGATGGGCCTGCTGCCATGCCCTGCCCTCACAGGTCACCAGTCAGAGCCCCCGGTGCTATGGGCACCCAGCCCCCAGGGAACAGGCAGCTGAATTCAAATCCTCTCTTTCACCTGCTGAGATCACTCATCACTATCACACAGAACATAGCCCCCCCAACCAACTCGTCATCACCTGTTCCCATTTCACTGCTGTCTTTCCCACTATACCCTTAACCAATTTTATTCTACAGTTTTCCCACCTCTAACTGCAACAGATCCCACCTCTCTAGCCTACTATCTAGGCCATCTGTGCTTCTGTTCCATTAAACACTGAGCATGAGAGCTGTAATCTGCAAATTAGTTCAAAAATGGAAAACTTTAAAACTTCAGACAGAAAAGCTTGTGGAGGGGAGGATGGAAGAGCATAAGGACAGGCATACAGGTCAGACCAACGTCTGTCTAGTCCCAAATCTTGCCTCTGAGAGGGACGGTGAAAGATTGTAAAAAAGCAGAGAAAGCTTAGAGGAATATTTCCTGGTGTATCTTCCCCTATTCCAGAAGACACCCTGCAAATTACAGTTTTAAATCTACTTTTATCTTCAAAGTATGTAATGAAAATGAAGGTAGTGATGATGAGAGTGAATTCAATGCTCTACTACAACACCAAGATGACACTGCAAGAGTCAAAAATGTCAAAACTTCTTTCCAAGCCCATGGAACAAAGAATATGTGCAACTGAAACAAAGAAGTAAAGGATCTAAAGGCTGTACCTATTTTCACAGTAAATGATATTGAGGTCCATATTCACACGAGTGACAAACATGTGGCAGTCAATCCTGACTTCATTAATTGTAGGAGGTGGCAAAGCATGAGCAACGACAACAAGTCCCATGATTTGGCTGGGTACTGTCCGTCCGTGTGACAGTGATACTCTCAGACGTAACCGGCCTGTTATATGAATCACCTGGAAAATAAAAACAATAAAACATACCCAGTGAATTCTGAATGCAATTGTGACATCAGTTTCTTTTAAAGGATAGCTTTACTGTTCCCTACAGATCACTTAACACTGCCTAAAATTGTACTAAGTAACTGCCAGTATCATTGTTAAGCTTATTAATATTGGCTGTCAACATGCCCTATATGTCCTCATGGTGAAAAGAACATAACAGGCAAATGCTTCACATTCATCAAATAAAAACCTAAGAACTGCTGCAGTTTTGATTTTTGCTGTGGTGGTTGTTATACAAAGAAAGAAGACAACAACATTGAATTAGAAATTCAACAAAAGAGGGAGTGGGATAAAACTGAAATAATGAAGCTGAAAATTAATAATGTAACCATTTTATAATATTTGGAAATTGAATATGACACAAGAAAGACCAGCAGTTTTGAAACATAATGGATTTCATTGAGTTGGTAGTCAGCTACATCATGGAGATACTGTTTACTGCCTTGAATTTCTTCTTTGTGGCTGGCAATTTGAGAAGCAGCAGCCTACAGGTGATCTATGAGCTCAGGTGCAGGATGGTCTTCCTGCATCCATGGTAAAGCATTTAAAGAGTTGGTAGACATGAAATGCCTTTGCCTAGTGCATGTCTTGAGAGCTCCAGGGGTGGTGGCTTTCTTCCATATGCACAAGAGAATACCAGAAGGTGCTCAGATCCAATAGCATCCCTAAGAACTGCATCCACCTTCTAAGAATGCTGCCTGAAATAGAGTGAACTGAAACTCTGGAAAAGAATAATTCACCCCTTCCAGTTTCACTCCTTCAGGAGTTCTGCATATAAATAAATGGGTTGTTTTATCCAGTAAAAGAAAATAAATACAACATACTGAAATGAAAATGTGAACTGCAGTTCCTGTATTCATGGGAAAGACAGGCACAAGAATTGGCAGTTGCAGGCTGCCACAGATCTTCATCCTCAGAACAGTTCGAGGAGATGAGGGCCCCTTGCTCTGTTATCCCAGACCCCCTACCCAGGTCGACAGAGAAATTAGTCGATACCTGTGTCAGAGGAGCAGCTGACAAAAATGGGGTAATAAGTGCACTGATGCCCATCTCACAAAGACAGAAGACAAACTCTTAACTTCTGAGATTGATAATAGAAAGTGAGAGGGAAGAAAATTTGTTATTTTTAAGATTGAAAATCACAAAGCGCATCCAGATTAAAATCTAAGTCGTGCTAGTAGATCTGTGATGTAAGACTTGAAATTTGTTTATTTTTTTAAACCTAATCATTGAAACATCTTATTTCACCACTATTTCACATTTCAAGCCTAGCCAGTGTGGTGAATCTGAATGAGGAAAGTGATTAACTGCTGTGTATGGCCATTTAAGTTACAGGTTTCTGACCACCCATGTTTAAAGTAACTATTGCCTAAACTCACACTTAATGCACCTTTCAAGGGCAAACTATTCTATGAATATTTGAAAAAGCTCCTGGAGGCAAAGATGCAAAAACAGCATTTCATACTCACTTTAATTATTTCTTTTTCTTAAAACCTCATTAACTAATGAAGAAATAGCTAAAAGAAATAGGATTAACTTCACAGGAGGGGCAGTAATAGTATATTTTCCTCCTTCGAGCTAGGCTTGCATGTACATCTGCTTTTTATCATTATCTATTTCTTTTTATCATGCAGTTTCAGCTTACTGCAAAACTCAAATCTGTAAATGCTTGGAAAAATGCTGATGGATAACTGGTAAAAATGTGAAAATTCATCTTATACTGAACGTGCTATGCAAAAGTGTAATTTTTCTGTTGTTTTTTGATGAATCCTTATGCTAATATGTTTGAAGTTGGCATGAACACTTCAGGGAATTTTGAAGCTATATCATATATATATCTTTGTATTTTTTCTAAACCTTCATGTCATTTGCAGCTAAATATCAACATGATATGTTTTTGAACAACTCTCTAGTCAGGCAGTACCTCATTTTTTTCTGATCCTTCATCTGAAATACACTTCAGATGTAGCACTGCACAAGAGACAGTTCCAAACCTGCTAGAACCACCTTATATTAAGATTGTTGAATTTCAAGAGGATTTGCTTCCAGATTCAAATTATTTAGCTTGTTTCTAATTCTACCATGGATCAAAACATGTTCTGAATTCCCATAAGAAGTCAAATTTTAGGGGTCAGCACTCAATTGCATTCTGATTCTGTACACTGGGAAATGTGCAGCAAACTACCCATCAGTTCCAGTGCCTGTGTGTCTCCAAAGAAACTGTATTTCCATGCCTGAAATCCCTTTCTATGACAATGTTAGTCAAATGCACCAAGTGGGAAAATCTAATTGGTAGTAAAAAACAATTCTAACTGTCATGACCTTGTCTATATTGTGAGTATTGCCACTTTTAACACTGGTTCATTTAAACTGGGATTAGGGGTGATAGGAATTATAGGGTCAATTATCTCCCATAGCTAAAATTAATCTCTTTATAATTCAACCCCACAGCACTAGTCTATCATATCCTAAAGCAGTATTATGACTTTAATGAAGCTAGATTGCAACAATAAACTGTTTTATGAAGGACAACACTTGGCTCCAGATGTAAATATTTAATAAAAATTTGCTAGGAATATATGAAAATCAAAAATAGATGCAGCTCTTCTGTGCCATTTTCTTTATAAATGCTTCCTTCTGAAAAGTTAGTTCTAATCAGTCTTTAAACTCCGTCTTCTTTCTAATGATGCCATATGAATAGACAGGCACATTTAGATGTCACAAGAAGAGAAGACAGTGATACTGTGTTCTGTCTATTACCAAAAGGTGAGTGAATGCTATACTCCTGATCACAGGATCATCAGAAACTTTGTATGTCAGGAGCTGTACAGATTCCCCCATCATTTCTTTCCAAATTAAATTAATTAATCATCTACTTCTTAAATTAAATTAATAACAAGATGCCTTTTTTATTTTGGTGGGAGCTGGACTGGGTTAACTGTCCAGAGACTTATTTTCTTACAAGCTATTTATTAGTAGGTGTAACTATGATCCCATGATTCATCCTATAGAAGCACAGGGAAAGCTTATGGTTGAAATAAACCATGTGACCTGATCAAGACTAGTATTTTGCTTTGGCCATCCTGATCTATATTATTGCTTGTAGTATAACCTTGGATAGGCAGGTGGCTGAAGAAAAAAACATTTTGCAAAAACAAAACTTTTAACACTGGGAAATGAAAATAACATATATACTGTAAAGATGTAATGCTGAAGCAAAACAAACACTATAAAAATCTTCTGTACTGCTTAATTGCTTTGTTTAAAACAAAAAAATCTAAATTGGAAAAGAAAATTATTTGGCTTTTATTTTTAGCTGATTAGAAAACGGATTTGCAAAATATTGTAAGTACATGTAAACACATGAGTTTATGAGTGTGGGAGTGTTAACAAGCCACACTGGTTGGACAAATATATACTTCTTTTTCCTGCCATATGCTCTCTTTAATCATCTGTTAGCGATATGCACTTAGATGTGCTCTACTAATGTCTACTCATTATAAACAAGCACATCACAAAGACCTTGATAAAACCTTCCCTCTGTCAATACTTAAGGAAAGTAAAGACCAGTGATCGAAAACCACATCTGGAACCTGCTCATCATCCTTTACAGCTAAATCTCATCTCAGAAGATGGAAATACTTTCTTTGTCAAAAGATATCTTTAAATATTACAACCATTTTTTTCACATACATGTGATGTCAGAGTAAGGACATCCATTACCAGAGGCTATAAAAACCTGCAAGCATGAAAAATCTGTGAATTTCACCTTTCAGATGTCTCTGTGTGCTTCAAAACTTAAACTTCAATTTGAAACAAATTTCTAAACTACTTCTTTTGTTGTCTGTGTAAATGACTATGCCAATTTATTGTGTGTGTGAAACTACAGCACTGGCAGAAGCTGTCCCTCCAGCTAATTTAATGAGACATTACATTTGAAGTCTTAGAATGATTGCTTAGAATAAATTTTTTTTAGAAAAGTTACATATAAAACATTCAAATGTATTTAATGTGTGCATTTGTTTGGCTATTTTATAAACTACTCATACACACATTTATCCCCCTTTACAGAAAGAACTATTTCTGAAGGACACACACACACATATGTATTTGTTCTGGTGTCTCAAAGATCTTATTTTATACTTCCAAAATGAACACCTAAGTCTTCACAACACAATCATTTTAAACTGATGAAACTGGCCAAAGAGGTATCTTACAGACTATACCTATATTCTCTCATTTTTCTTTTAAAGAGTTGTGTGCTCCTTCACTCACTGATACACATAAACATACACATAAACACATCTCAAAACCTGTGATGCCAGTGAGACAAATGTTTTAACACTCTGCAAGGTAATGAGTTCCTACATGGTTTCAGGTGATTTCTAAAGAGTGAACATTTGGAAGAAGACTTTCATCTGGACTGATAAGAGAAAACAGAGTCCAGTGTCACATTGGGAATTTACACAATGACATCTGAAAGTTTCTTCTTTTCTGACATAAAAATAAAACCATGTCTATCAACCTAAACTTCAGTACAGATTTCTTTATTTACCACACGTCTCTTCTTTCCTGCCCATGTCACGTTGTTATCACTACATTTCTACTCATTTATGTTTTCTCATGGTCAGAAATTACTAGTTTCTGTGGTTCCACAGCCCCATCCTCGTTGAGATCAAAGCCTGCTCTCCCAGTCTTCATGAAAGCTTTGGGAGAAGACATCATTGGCTTATACTTATCATTCAACACTAGCTGGGATCTGAGCGAAACACTTGTTTTTGCAATCCCTGTAATACTTTCATACCCCTTTCTCAGACTTGCTGCATTTCTATAAACACTACAGTGTTACTAACAGGAGATCCCATGGAGCATGACATTTTGGTGTTGAAAAGGAATGAGCCACTACAACTGTGATATGTTGGATCATCCCACATGCACAGCAAGTCTGAGATTCCCAAATGCATCCAGCTGCTGTGCATAGGCCAATCCATTCTCTATCATGTACGCTTAGCTTAACACACAGAGGACACACTGGGCTAGCCATGTGCACTTTATATGATGGGTTTCATCCATCACGTAAAGTTTGTAGATGTATGTTCCTGGTGAATCAATGTTAGATTTGTTATCTCTTTCAATCTATGAAATAACCATTTTATCATTTCCCCTTGTTAGCATCAGCCATCTCCAACTTCATAAGCATCATCTATCTTTTCTCTTGGACAGCATAACCAAATAACGTGTCTACTTACGGTAATTGTTCTCAACACTTATTTCATTCAGAAATCTCTTACTTCAGTTTTAGCCTTGAAAAAGTGCTTGTATGCTGAAAACCCTGTATATCTGGGGTCTTTTTTTGACTACAGTAGTCCATCTAATAAAGAATATTGCATCTACACACCAACCTTGTCTTACTGTATCAAGTCTGACCCAGAACAAAGAAAAGTAGTATTTAGTGCAGCTGTCACCGATACATTCAGAACCATGGTGGATGAAGATAAGACAAGGCAATAGTCTATGATTCCTTAGAAACAGTTTTTCAGTCAGTCTTGATTGAGTCAGGCAATGAATGCTGTGTGAAACCACTGTTCAGAGTTGTGGTCTTGAGCAGCCATTCACAGAATATGAGTCTGATTTCAAGGAGGGGGAACATTATTCCTAACACATACATAGTTTCAAGGTCAATAGCCTCTTTTCCATCTACAAGTACATTTCAAATCCCTTCAAATACACCTGCAAAAGACAGTCTGAAAATGGAAATGGTATTTACATTTAAACAGCATATTTGGTCTCGGGACGTATTTTATTGTTAAAAAGTCAATACTAGTTTTTTGGAGACACTTTAGGCTTTTCCCATCTTTCCTCTGTTATCACTCTCTCAAATAATAAGATTCAAAAGCTATTCTACTGCTTAAAATAGTCACAGGCAGAATTTAGGCTAATCCTAAGGGTTTAAAAAAAAGTATCCTTATGAGACCTCAAACTTATTGGTGCATAAAGACAAGCATCATGTGAGAAACAGCCCCATGTGATAGGCTCAGTTCAAAGCACTTGCTCAATCCCTAAAATGACCTGAGTAGAATATTATTGATTGCATATGGGGAATGTTGAGATCAGCAGCAAGCACAATAGCCACAGTTCACTTTCATTCAAGTACACTACAGGGAACAGATCTCTACTGTGCTAAAGTCACTGTTTTGAGCACACATGCAACAAACTGCTTGTTCCTCAACCTCAGGATGCAGAAGGTTTATCTCCCACTTACCTCTGTGTAGACAACAAACTAAAGAGAAGGGAATGGGGACAGCTTTCTAGCTCTTCAGAAAAGAGTGAAGGTAAAACAAGAACGTGAGATTGCCCAAGGTGCATTGGCTAGGCTAGGGCTACCTTAAGAATACTCTGTGAGAGTAATGGAGACTGATAAACAATTCCTAAAGCTGCCACTAAAAAAACAACAAAGAAAAGCATTTTCAAGAGTGCATAGATGTTTTTCAAGAGTTATCAAATCTTATAGACTGAGAAATGAATAGCAGATCAGAGGTTTCTCAAGTATTTATAGTTCCTTTATTTTTATTATATATATATATATATATATTATTTATTACATATTGTATCATATATCTTTATTATTTATTATTTATTATTTTATCCTAAATTTATGGCTTTTTCATTTTGTTATATGACACATTTACTTTTATTATTTTTTTTTTTTAATTTGGGATACTAGATGAGCAGTTACTCCTCAATATAGCATAGCACAGTGCACGGGCACGTATCTATCTTTATTGCCATGATGGCTTTCATGTCAGAATTCTGAGGTCCAGGCTTGCACCAGTATACACTGAAGTAGCGAAAAGTTGCATGATCAAGTCTGTCCTTTCAAAAGCACATTTGAATTGTAAAATATGTTAATGATAGGACATCCCATTCTGTGTTGTGATTTTTCATTAATTGCAGTGGATTAGAAAACTGCTTATCTCTAAACAAAAGATGTTGTAGAGATGACACTCCTGAAAAACAGCTTTATAATATAAACTCAAGAAATACTGTGTTGAGTCATTGCACATTATAATTTTTCAGTTATTTTGCTTTATGTAACTGCAAAGATCTCCATTTTCATAATCAGCCCCTGCAATATGAACTCCAAACTTTCCACTTTTAAAAAGCATCCATTAAATATATTCAGTATTAGTAATTTAAATTATTATGTTTTATTTAAATACCTTTGAACCTTTAATAGATGTCTTATTAACAACTCTATCAACACTGTATTGTCTTTTTATAATGCAAAACTTAAAAGCATTTGAAGATCAACATTAAAAAAAAATGGAAGAAAAAGAAACTAAATGAAATCAACACACAGCAACCTGAAAAAGTAGCCATAAAAATTGGGTTTATAACTGAATACTTTTTGAAGTAATTGGCACAAAGACTGTTCTAGTGCAGATTGCTGCAAGAGCGCTCTTGGCAAGAACATCATAAGCACTAGAAAAACTTTAATATACTCAAACAGCCAAATACAAACTGACACCAGGAACCCATGTGTGGCAACAAACAGAAAAAAAATAGAGTATCTCAATTTAATACAAACCTACGTACAAAGGGATCAATTTTTACAATTCGTGGTTTAGCATACAATACAGCTGTCCTCAGAGTGAATATAGAGTAGCTATACATAAGAAATTAGAATTATCAATTCAGGGGAATTTCTCAAGAGTCCTTTTGATATGTAATACAGCAAATATAATGACTTAGAAACCAGACATCAATGCATTAAATGAGATCAGGTTGAGATCTATTTAGAAGAGACAGGTTTAAGCTGGAAAAAGAATCTCTTTGATATGACCTCCAGAGCAGACCATTTGCAGAAGGATTCGAGATGAGCAGATTTACCCTTGCATATCTGTTTGCTTCACAGATGCTTTTAAATATACACTCTAAAATTTTTAATATTGAGTTATTGCAGAATTAAGTCTATGTAGTAAAAAAGATTAAGAACCTGGGATTTTCTTGCACCTCCTGCAAATGTTATAATGGATTTTGTTGAACTCAGATGAATAAATGAAACATAGATTATTTAAAATGTAGCTAACATAATTAACTTATTTATAAATTATTTCTTATAGAATCTGGCTACTGCTGGTCAAGGCAGGAATCTGACATATCTCAGAATTTTCAGCAGTCTGAATCCCTAATTTGTGGTCAATACTCATTTAACCCTGAAATTCAAAAGATCAGTTCGCTTTAACAGATTTGCCACTTCAAATCCCTTGGTGTTCAAATATGTTGCATTCTTTTTCCTTCATGGAATGTTTGAAGTTCCCTTTAAAAATAATGCCTTGAGGATATTTTTTCCTTAATACTATTTAAAAAAAGTTGAAAGCATTTAGCTATTGAAGTGTGCAGGGTACCAAAAAGGAATAGTTGTCCCTGCCCACGAGCAAACTGTCTTGAAATTCACTGTTCCAGAATTCTGGTGCTTTTGCCAGCAGTGAAATTTAAACCTAAGGAAGGACTTTTGTTGCATCAGTTCCAATGCAGTTTATCAGAATATTGGGAAATGGTGGAAAATGGCTGCATCATTCTGCAACAGAAAGGATGAAAAGGTTGTTTAAAAAAGTTGTTTTCAGCTCTGTATGTCAGGGCGACCAAATATTGTTGCACTAAAGACAACTAATAATAAGTATACTTCAGATGTAGTTTCTTTATTTCTTACTTTGCAGGGAGAAATAAAGAGGTTCTTTTAGGCTTTTTTCCTACTGTTTTGTTTGATGTAGTTCTTAGCAGTCTAACAATTACCTTAGGTGATTCTCTGCAAGGACTTGATAAGTGAGAAAGGACTAGATAAAACAAAATATCTGATATTAATGTATTTTCCCACATACAGAGAAAAAGATACAGAAAATGCTGTTGTCTGTAAAGACAGAAATGGATTCCCCAAGTCAACCTTGATTAAGACAGGAATGTTTATGTTCTGGTCAAGCTCTCCACCTGGTTGCAGCCCCAGAACTCATTCTGAAGTTAGTAAAAACAAAAAAAATTACATTGACTTTTCCTAACTTTGTGGCTAAATGGGTAGAAAGATCTGAGTTTTGCACATAGTAAGGCAGAGACACACAATGGAGTCTTGTTTGCATGTCACTAATACCAAGGTTCCTCTGCTTATGCTAATGGTGTTTGGTGTATGCTCCTACAGTGAAAAGCACTTGTTTTGTTTAATGCTTGTGTGCTTTCCCCTAGCCTGGCCCAATGTTTTGCTGGCATATACAAGCACGCAAGGTCTACCCAAAGATCTTGGACAACAGAATGTGTGAGTTTTCCTGCATAATGCCACAACTGTGACAAAAGCAAAAGTGGAGATAGGCAAAAAAGCTTAATTTCCATAATTATTAATATGCTTTCGCTTTACTCACATCAATGACACTTATATGAATCTAAATGAAAAATTTTCAGTATAAAGGGGGAAATAGACAGTAAGGAATATGAGCTGGTTTTATAAAAATTATGACTGCAAAGTTCAGAAAAGCTTCTGCAGGTTAATAGTAATGCCTCCACATCCAGATGATGAAAAGGAATGATCATAAGAGAGGAGGCAAAATTCTTCTGGTATGTCTGCCAAGATCTAATGTCAGTAGTTCTCTGATTGTTCTCAGCGTTAATTTGAAGAATTTTAAATACACCTCACATTGTCCTGATAAAGAAAGTAGCATTGAAACTGCAAACCCCAAGCCCAAAAGTGGCTTTACTGAGACTTGGACTGTGAGAGAAGGCTGAGGCACACCACGACAGACCTTTCAGAGGAGCAGCCACCTGTACTGTCATTAGCAAAGTCCACCCATACGAGGGGTGAGATTTCTCTTCGCAGAAAAAAACTTTCATCCAGTTGGAGATGGATGGTCTTTGCAAAGCTCTGACCTTCTCCTTGACAGCTACAAATGGACTACTATCTATGATTTGTTTCTATAATCCACTTAATGCTGCAAGCTAGATTATAGATAGCAATTTATTTGTAAAAATCATAATAAACCACCATTGTTTTAAATGCTAAACATGGATAAATGGGGAGGAAAAACTGATAAGACAAGATTCGTGTTCTTGAATCTACACCAAAGAATTATGGCAGACTCTTGCATTATCTGCATTGGAATCAATTTAGTAATTTTTAATTCACTGATTTTCTGTTGTTTGCTTAACATTTATTAATTGATTGTCATTCTCATGCAATTAATTCAAAAGTTGGCAAGTTTAACGTGCAGAGATTAATTTTCTTTTACTAACCCACCACTTAGAATACTTTTTTTTGAAAAACAGGTTACCAAGAAATTACCTCCACATCAATCATATTTATAAATGAAATACAGCAGGGGTGTTGCAGGCCATCTGTCAATCCACACTGAACCTTTCCTCATAATTGGCTAAGTTTTTCTATGCAATTCAATAAAATAACCAGAAAAAAATAGGACCGCTCTTTCACACACTGCAGTCCTAACCAAGAGTCAGTTTGAGCACCTAGGACTTCTCTCTTCAAGGCTGGGAATCTTTCATTTAAGAGTATGAATCTTAGGTCCCACAGAAATAAATGGTATGCCTAGCCCATCATCCAGTGGTCACAGGTTCTGCACCTTTACAACAACCTACAGGTTGCTCAGCTGTCAAGTGTTTCTCATCTGGAATGAGAGCCATTCATTTGCCCTTCATGTCACACTCATTTATGATGGCTGAAATGTTTATTCAGGAGGGGAGTAGAGATAATGAGTGAGGTTTCTTTGCTCTTAGTTACCAGGGGCTATTCAAAAGACTTCAGACTCAGTCACTGTGTTCCTCATTGCAACACAAAACAGCAGAGTGAAAGGAAAAATAGCATTCCCTACTCTTATTATTTTATTACGACTTTCACCCCACTTGGTGTTTAACTGAAAGCCCCAGTTTCTGTGTCTTTTTTTTTTTTGCCCTTTGTGTCACTTAGGCTGCTGCTGTAAAGTGGACAAATTGACAAAGTAGACTTTTTTATAGAGAGAGGCAAGGAATATGTCTTAGACAACAAATATCTTTGTGGCCTATATAAGGGTAGAATGGACTCAAGCATTTTGATCTCAAAATGAGAATTTAGTATCTCTCACAGACAACACAAAGGTTCAGAAAAAATATGCAGTTAGGCACAAGAAGACACACAGAATGAATTCAGCACACAATGCAGACTGTAAGATACATGAGCGTGCAAGCTGTGATGCATGGAAGTGCTTCAGGGCTTGTAGGAACCCAACCCAGACATTTATTTATTTTTGCACAGAAAATAAAATGTGAGTTTTCTTCTCTCTCCTGTAATGTTGGTAAGAAAGCTCTATAGAAGAAAACTAATATTTTCTGCATTTGAACTAGAATCTGAATGTAGCTTTTCATGTAACAGCTGAGGGTAGAACATACATGCACATCCATCTGTACTTTAACCTCATGTGCAGCCCACTGGTTTAGTGGGACTAGGTCTGTTTGTAAAATAGGACTTGAAATTATCCAAAAGATTGTGAAAAATGTCTACAATATTTAACAAATCAAGGTCAGTGGGTTTCCTATAGAAAACTAGTGTGAAAACCTTAGAACAGCACCTTCTAGAATGATTTTAAAACTTTCCTATGGCAATTTTTACCAAGCACATTAATTTTCTGTTAAAATCTATGGAATCATTAATATCTTCTTAACCTGGAAGAACTTCTCAGTAAAGAAAGGGAAATAAGCTAGAAACATTTAAATTTTGAAGATTTTTGTATACTTTGACCTGGTGAGTCATTAGTAGCTCACTGCACATCTATTTACACCCCTATGAAATTCAGTGGTGCCTGGTAGTGCTTAGACCATGTAAAACAGCTCAGGATTTGGCTTATTATCCTGTTTAAGTCACTTCTATTATAATTTCTGCACTTTCATCTACTTATGCGGAGCACCTTCCTTAAATCTCAGGTGAAATCCCCAGGACACCTCATACAAACATGTACTTTGGATAATTGACTGTCTGGTTTAACGGCTAAATTTAAAGCAAGCCAGAGCTACAGCACTGTATATTTTGCTGGATACATTTTCTGGCTTTGTGGGGTATTCACTGCATGATTTGATAAAAACTGAGGCTAAATGAACTCTACAATTTGTATTCCTACAGGCACAAATTTATTGGCTTGGGTTTTTTTTTTTTTTCCTTAGCTCTGTCTGTAAGGTTCATTACTTACAGTTACTGCAGAATCAATTTGAAATGGCCAAAATCAGTGATGGAATTTATAGCACAATAAACGTACTGCCATACAAGTGCTGCTACACATGAAAGGGCTTTGGAATATTTTCAGCAATCCTTCTACACAGCAGAGTGTTCTGTTTTTATCAATTTAACAGAATCACCACAGGTATATTCTAAGAGGTGTAATCCTGACAGCTACAGAGCAGATTTTCTCTGAGGCAGATATTTTTACAGGAAAACAATATTATTGATAAAATCTTAGCATATCAGAACACAAAAGGGAAACTGTACACAATTTTTTTTCTTTCTCCACAACAGGCATTTGAGGTTCCATTTCACTCACACAAAAAACCGCCCTGAACCAGAAAGAGTTTATGAAGGAAACATTTTCACTCTCCTTGAGATATGTATTAATTAATTATCAGCACTATGCCATGTGGAAAATGTGGAGGGCATTTTTAGCTAAAACATAAAGTATAGCATCAGCAGTTGCCTGTTTCTAAAGTCTATAAAGATTTACATTTCTACTTAGTACATTTTTCTTTCCAAGTGTCTCTATAATAGACATCTCATATTTTATATCATTTTAAAGCACAGAAAGTTTTAACTTCGGAATGATGCATTGTGAAAAAAAGACAGAAAAGACAGATGGCAGGCTGTCCTCCCCAAAACTCAATTTCATAATATGCATGTGATTGCTAATAGGCAGGCACTAAAAACCAATTTTCCTTGATGGAGAAGGGCTGATAAATTGTCAACATAAACTTTGTCTGTGGTTGCTCCAGTGATCTAAAGCTTTTCTGTGAGCTTTGTACCATCAAAGTCTGCATCTTCCAACCATATAAAAATTTATGAATGCGTATGACTATAAAGTGACTGAAAACAACCCATAATGCATGTTTGGGTATTGAGAATCTGCTCCTTGCTTCTTCAGGAAAATCTGTGTCCAGAGCTTCCTTCCTAGCCCTGGACATATGACTGTGGGAGATGCAGGCTGGAGCCAGAGATGCTCCATGAGCTGAGTGAATCAGGGCTCTGCACTGAGGTACCTCCTAAGCACAGAGCTACATCTGGTGCTGGGCTGACTTCACCGACATAATCTTTGCAACAGTGCAAAGGATCATGAGAACTGAAAGCCGCTGATTTTTTGGAAGAAATGATACATTTCTGAGCACTTGAGCAAAGAGAAATTAATGAAAAATCTAATGAGGTAACAATTTCCAAGAAGAAAAATATTTATCTAATACCTCAGACCTTCCAAAATATGTCAAAAGTGAAACGGTGTTGCCGCCCATATGTTTGGTTTTATTAAGTTCAGAGGTGGTTTACCCCAGTTGCTCCCCTGTCAAAAAGAATAGTTTGTCCCCAGTTGCCCATCATTGTAAACCCTTCCCATTTTTC
>NC_031774.1:36392512-36430361 GCF_001522545.3 Parus major | reverse complement strand
AAACGCCAGAGCGCAGAGGAGCTCTGGAGGTTCCAGGTTGAGCCTCGCAGTGCTTGCCTGGTTCCCCACTCCTGCCGCTGACATCGGCCACAGCTAGCCGAGGCAAAAAGGGCTGAGCGGGCAGCGACAAAACGGGTCGCATGAAATAAAATTGAGCATTCTGCTCATGCACGACAAATTCTTGGGGAAAATGTCCAAATTATTTGTGCACATAATGAGACTTGTTTAGTCTCATTGTTGATAGTGCAGAGTTCATTTCAGATTTAAATATTCCACTGTAACTGGTATCTAATAATTTTGATTTTTAAAAGGCTTATAACTATTAAATATTTTCATGCCTCTAAGAATTCAGAACTTATTTCTCAGAAGAACTGAGAAGCAGCAGCTCAACAGCAGATGAGCTGTGACTGTTATGTTATCAACATATTTGCCTGGAACAAAATAATGCGATGATCCCACCACATATTTAATTGCAAAAACTCCTTGAGTTTGATTGTGAAAAGACTGAAACATTTAAAACAGGTTTTTTCTTGCTGTACACAGGAGACTTGCACTATTTACAAGTATGTGACCAACTCTCTAAAATGAAACCATAGGAAGAATACATATTTCTTGAACTTTCTTTTGATGGGAGTAATACGATCAGTTTTGAAGGCACCAGTCTTGCATCCTTTTGCTTTAATTTTATGCAGTGTATATTTCTCTCTAAATGTCCCCTAAAACAAGCAAGCTAACAAACAAGTCAGAAGAAAAAGAATGGATGTCAAACTTTAGAAATATTGTCAAATATTAGTAGGATACACTTTGTTCCATGTATATTTGGACAGTCACTGATGTGCCATATAATTTGATTTAGGATGGAAAAACATACAAAGACAAGAATTATAACTGAGTAAGTCTGCAAGAGAAAGGGGAACGGGAGGGTCTAATGTGCTATCAGAAATAAAAGCAAAAAACATTGTTTACCACTGATGAAACACACCTTGTCTGTGTCCTTTTAATAGCAAGCAATTCACACGACATTGAGCACAGGAAGTTCAGAGAGAATAAAATACTTATCAATAAAAAAGTGAAATAAAACTTGTAACCCTCCTTAGGACAATCTCTTCAGAGCTCAGACCTCTTTATGCAATTTATATGAATTTTCAGTAGAGACTCCAATATGAAGTTCTTAAGAAAATCAGCACTTCTTGTAATTATTTAGTGTTTTCATTTGTTTGCAGTATTTTTTATGAATTTTAAGTAATGGAGAAAATTAAGATAATTGTGCTCTCCAGGCTTATTCTCAGATACTGATAATTCTCCTTAAAACAGGCACAAAATTCTTGGTTCTAAGGAGGAACAGACAAAAAATGCAGCAGTAAAAATTAAAATTTCTTATTTCATACTTGTTAGAGATGCATTAAGGTATATAAGCTTTAGGGTCAGTATAAGCTTAGCTCAGCTTTCTTTAAAAGCACTGGGAGTAATAAAGACTTCCATTTTATCTTCAGTGAAATAATACTGCTGAAATATCACCTCATTTTTGATGTCAGCAGTGATTTCTTTTTACCTCCATGATGTCAAATGGGAATTACTATTATTAGAACGACAGCTTCCTAATGATGCTGTAAAAAGGAGAAACTGAAACTCTTTCCACTAAACATCTATATTCTGCTTTCTCCATAGGGTAAAGCAGTTGGGCTCAACCACACATCATTCTTCAGACTAACCAAGAGGCACGCTCAAACACTTAAACAGAAGCAGCTTAAACATCTAGGAACAGAGGCATAGTGGCTTTCTTCATTGTATAATGGTGAATATACACTCTGAAGAGTGGAGAGAAAGGACATTTACACTACAGCAACCCTCCCTGGGAAACATGCTCTGAAACACTCATGATCAATTTTCTGCTCTAGATGGTAAACCCGGCACATCAGTGTCCAGATCATTATCCAGGAGTCATTGTCCCAGGTAAAGTCAGGGAATGAAAGCCTCGTGTGATGGCTCCTCTTCTACTATTGGCTTTACATATGGCACACTGTGGGGGGACATATCTGAAATGCTCTGTGCCTTTTTTTCCTCACATTTTGTCATGAGTAAGTACAGAAGAATGTTGCTTCACATGGCACCAAAAGATATGAGTAAGTTTGGATTTTGAACCAAAAGCTTGAACCTTATGCAAACACCTAGTCATGCAGAAAGTGAAGAGCAGATGCAAACTGGTGCTATCTGCATCAGCAAATGTGGTATTTTGATTTTCTATATATTTCTAGTTTGATCAAACATAAAGAGCCTCAGTTAATGATTTCCTACCAATTTTACGTTTGCTAACAATATGTATTGCTTCAAAGTAGTTAGTAGAGTCTTTAGAGTGAACACATGTATGGTGGGTATGAAAAATTATTAATCAAATTGGAAAAAAAAAAGGTCTATATAAGTCTGGGTTTTTTTGATATAAGAACAGCAAAGCTTGCAAGGAGCCAAGCCATCTGCCAGAGGAGGAGGTGGATGCTGCCAGCCCTGCTCTTCTCCCACAGAAAGGTGGCAGGAATGGCAGCTCCCCTGGGCTAAATCCAAGGGGCAGGAAAATGTGTTTTGCTGCTGGTACATTACTTTGTTTTCTTTCTAAGGAAAATAATTTTGGAGTAGCTCTTCTGCAGTCAGTTGTAGGCCAGTTGAGAGCAGGAGTTAATATTTTCCTGTTTGTTTTGTTTTTATTTCTTTTTTTTCAACTTTGGTTGTTTGTTTTGGTGAAAGTTCTGCTAAACTTCACACTGTCTGGTCTGAGTACTTCTTTGGCATCTCATTTTGTGTATTCAGGGCAATCATCAAAACAAAGGAAGTACCAGCCTGAGAAAATGAAGTGTGATGCACTGGAACACAGAGCTGATTTGACAATATTCATGCACTAGGAAGAAAATCTAAGGATGAGGTACAGCATGTAATCACAGCTGGCTCTGACACAAACAGCCATTGTTATCTTTGGCAAGTTGCTTGATATTTTGATATGTTAGCACTTTCCAGACTCAGATGAGTGTTGCACAAGTACATTCATTAATATAAATGACTTTATAAGCAACAGGAAAAAGCCAATAAAAACATAATGCTTTGCACAGGTAAGAACTGCACATAAGAGGTAAAGTTTGAAAAACGTGGAAATCACTGTATGAGCCTATTTTTTCAGCATGCTTTTGACAAAAGTTGTGAGCTGCTGGAAGTGGTAGAGATAAGAAGGTTAATAGTGTCTGCTTTTGCACATCTAAAACAATCTTTAAATGATGAAAAAGAGGTGGGCCAAAGCATCTACTGGCAGAAGCTCTAAAACAGTGAATTGAGGCAGAGATGCAAGCAGCAGCACCTCGCTGTCCTAAAGCAAATCTTAGCTGTGTGTGCTTCTCTGTGCTCCTATGAAAAGCAGATCTCTGGTCATTAGCAATAAACAGTGGTAAACAACATTGGTGGATAACTTAAGAAAACACTGTGGACTGAAGACCTCTTTTTTTTGGTAGGCATTCCTACCTGGAAGCACAATTCTGCTCTCCCAATGTGTGTTAAGAGATATTTTCTGGTTCCCTCTCTGCTGAGATCCCACTGCTCTCATCCTATTCACTGAATTTTGCTATTAACACCACAATGGGTCCCACTCCGCACCAGGAATTCACACATGTAGATAATTAGTGCTACTTGTGAAAGTGTATCAAACATTTTCTTTCTCTCTGACTAACACTTGGTTCTTGAAAGAATACCAGATTTGGTTTGGAACTACTCTCTGTCCGTTTTGAATATTTTATTATGTGTCAGAATAAATCTTGATCCCAGAGTTTTCTCACACCGTTATATCCACTGATTTTTAAAGAAGGAGGATTCAGAATTATATTGCCTAAAAACCAGAATCAGAGGCAATTACTGCTAATTTGGTGGTAATATTAGCTTTTTATATCCCTTATACTTTGCTTAATAGAATTCATGAAAATAAAAAATCTCCCAGAAAGCAATCTGTGCTAACTCCATTTTATGTTTTCCTTCTTTCCAGAACTCAGAATTGATTTCCCTTTTATTCATTTTGGAGCAAACCACAGCTCTAAGGCCATCTGAACATTTAAGACAACATTTGAGGAGAAACACATCCTGATACAGGTGTCAGGAGTACGACAGCTGGAGTCATTGTGAGGAATGCTCAAAGCTTGAATCTTTCTTGTACAAAAGATAGGTATTAAAAAGGTCTTTTATATAACACTAACTGGTTAATTTCAATAGTTCTACTGCAATAATGAATGCCTAACATATATTAATTTTTCCAGATGGTAGAACAGTGCTATAGATTCCATTTAAAAGATGCTTAGTCCTGCTTTTTTTTCTTTTTGAGAAGGTGGAATTCATATCTACTGAAGGCTTAAAAAATTGGTTAATGTATTTAGATGCTGAGTGTGAACCAAGCATTTCCAGACAGCTCTCCTAATAGAATCTCACTGTCCTATATCAAGGCATAAAATGAACCGCAGTCTTCTTAATCTGGTTGCAGACCATTATTTCTTGAACCATATCTTTATACCTAGATAGTAGATATTTCTTAAGATTCAGATTGGCCCATTAGTATTTTGTTCTTTTTCAAGTCATGCTGCATCTTTACTAGCTAAGAGACTTCCTTTTGACAAAAAGGTCATCGATTTACATGGGTGAATTCTCGATCAGTTCTTTCTCACTGACAAATTACCTTTAAGTCTTCCCAGGGCTGGAAAGTCTGGGGAATGCATGTGCTGACATTTAGAGAACTCTCCACATAATGCTTCCTGATGTTGGTTTCTTATTCCTTCTTCACTCAATTAAAGAGGTGTGGCAGTAACCATGTGATAAAATACTAAATTCTGCAGTTTTCTTCCTTCCTACAGAGAAAGGTCAGGACATCTTTCTGGGACAGAGTAAAATACTTGACAGAAAAGATTTCAAGGGGGAAAAATATTAGAAGAGGAGGCAAAAATTTAGGCTAAGCTGTGAAGTGGGGTAAGTGAATCCCCTCATTTGGAAGAGGAAATGAAATCTATCTCTAACAAAGGCCACTTCTGAAAAATGGACCAATTGTTAGACTACTCCCTGCCTTCTCTTTCCTCCCCCATCCTATCCCCCTGAAGTAGAAGGTGGTTTATCTGCAATGACATATTGTGTCCTTACAGTGATTTTGGAATAGGGACTTCTTTTTTCTGAATTCCAGGTGAATCTTTCACTTGGATGAGAATCAATCATTTCAATTTCAGATTGAACCAAGAGAACAGTATCACAAGGTGAGTCCAATTTAATTTTGTCTTTCTAACACAGTTTTTGACTCTCTTGCCATCTTGGATTAATGAATCTAAATTCTGCCAAAACCTGCACTTCAAGTGCTCAACTAAGATCTACAAATCTTGCCCAACTCAAATTTTTCTAAAAGGAAAAAAAAATAAAAGTGACTAAAGGGAGGAAGAGCATGAAAAAGACTCACAGTAGTACAACAACAGGCATAAAATTTCAACAAAAATTTTAGATTTCCATCTTCAAAATTGTAATTCAAAGAATTCTAACTTTATGATTTTAAATACCAAATCTGAGAGTAGTCTCAGAGAATGTTTAATTTTAAATGAGTTTGTAGAAAGACACCCTTGTAAAAAAAAAATAGAAAAAATATTAATGAGGACTACAAGACTAATTTGTGAATACACTTTCCTGAAGCTTTAAGTATTATTTAAAGTATTTTGATATATCTCATATAACTGATGTATGAGATATAGCTACCCAACTTGCATCCTCCATTACTGAACTGCAGAAATTAGATGTGCAACAACCATCCAAATTTCTAAACTAAACTTACCAAACCAATTTATTTATTTATTTTATATATTTATTTATTTTATATTTATATAATTTAATTATTTTTATGCATTCTGTCCACCGGAAGGGACAGCCTGAAGTTTTTCTGGGATGTCCTTAACTTTCCTGATGGGTCTTCAAGATGTTTAAAGGCCAGCTTCATGGGAGATGGAGAAGCAACAGATGTTGGCTATACCACATTCAGAGATTGCCAGAGCGACAGTAAAAGGCAGTCTCCTCGTGTTTACTTATCCACCTCTGGAATAGCTTATAATGAGAGTGCTGTTCCATAAAACAGTAAAGGAGTATGTATGGATATATACTAGCACCTCTGAAGAGCTGATGGGTTGTAAACACCTGGCAGCTACTGATTGATGCTGTTTGATGCTTTGACTACTTGATCCCATTAGTTAAGCTTTGTTCAAGAGAACAGTATCAGGTCATGAAAGTTCAAACAAAGAAAATTCTAGCACAAGCTGACAGGCAAGCAAGCATGACAAAACAATAACAGTATACTATAGAGGAACAGCAAATGTACCACTGGATCTGAAAAAAGTAATTGTGAATTAAAAGTAGCTTTGATGTATGATTAAGTCAGACAGTAGAAAAATTGAAGTTGGGAAAACTTTTCAGTGGACAGAACTGTGACCCTCAAAGGGAGGAAAACAAATAGAAAAGGAGGTAAAAGAAAGATAAAATCAAAATTCAACACAAAACCATGTTTCACTGATGAAAAAATAAATATTGAAAAAAAGGAAGATGTGTTACATTTTCAGTGGAGAACAGTAAGTCCCTCCAGCATGTATCTCAGACAACAGCTGCAATGGTAATACATTCTGAATTTTGCAGTGAATGGAATTATAATTTTTTAAATTTTTATTTGTTTTCCATGTGTTTTATCAGTTTACTAAATCTTATTTCACTGTTTTTAAAGATTTTAAATTTATTAACTGAAAAATTAATAACTCTCTAGTACCATATGTAAACTTCTTTCCTGCAAGTCTCTGAGCCTAAGAACATTAAGAATGGGAAATTCTAATTCAAGGAAAGTGCTAGGGAACAATGAAAGGGAAAGAGAGAGGAAGGATTAATCATGTAATCGCTTTTCCACTTACACTTTTAAGGTAACATAATTCATAGAAAAAAGTCATTGCCTCCATCTTTATGTGTAATTCACAGCTAGCTGTATCAGTCCAGGAAGGGCCTATAAACAGGTTCATCTCATGTCAGAATTGTCTAGAGCAGGGTTTTTTTGAGGCATACATATGTGTAAATTTATCAGTCTGCTTTTTGTTTCAACATCTCTTTTTACAGAAAATTAGCTTTCACTAGATCAACCTGGATGATTAATCAGTTTCAGTCTTGGACTGCTTTCACTTTTATGTGATTCTGCTAAGGCAGGGACCACTCATTCTGAAAATTGACTAAGCACCTTGTGGACCAACTCGATCATTTGCTGTCTACAGGAAACATTCACCAGCAGTCCTCAAAGCAAGGCAAAATGACAATGTGGTTCTGAGCTCAGCAAGAGTTTGGGTCAGTTAGGACGCAACCACTTCACAACGATGAAAAGAATTTGTCATTGCAGGAGGACTGAATCCACGGGGAGCTGAATACCTTTGAGGGAGCTAAAATCTGACTCGCAACACAGACAAGTTCCTAGCACACTGCTCCCGATGAATGGTTGTGTGCTGATTTGGGGGTTACACCTGAATCCCCTTACAAGAGCTCAAGGGAAGGTGTTAGCTGAGAGCCCTTGCACTTTACAGATGGAAAATTCAGTGCTCTCTTCTGTTCTGAAGGTGCGAGACAGTGACTCCTTAGTCAGCTTGCTCCACCAGGATTTCCTGCAGGAACTCTGCTGCCCATGATCCCAGCTGGCATAGGGTTTCCTGAGGAAGTACTGAAGTACTTCCAGAGAGCTCTGATGCAGAACTTAGCCAGCTTTTCCCACGATCTTCCCAGGTGATAATTTCTTATAGATGTACATCCACAAGGCTCATGAATCTTTCTTAATTTTGATAAGATATATACCTTAATGAATTCAAGAGGCCTTAAGCTTGTTCTAGTACTGGACTTTCAGAAATCAATGACTAAGATTCCTAAAAGTGACATTTACTGTAGCGGTTCAGTTTTATTATGCTTGTCTGATACACCAACTGACAAGAATGTTTAAACATGGCAGTTCTTAAAACTCACTTAAAAGGAGATTCACTTGATCCAACTCTGCTAAAATGAATGTACTATTTTTCTGGGGCTCACTGTGGCCGTGGATAATGATCCTTCCATCAAACACGGAGTGCCAATAACCATGTTTTTGAAAAATTGTCAGAGTGCAATTCATATTGCTGGACACAGTTGAATTCAGCCAAATACTGCCAGTTACAAAATTCTTAAAAACATCAAAAAGCAGAAGAACTGCACATCTATTTTTACACCTGCCTAGGGCTTGTACACTGTTTATGCAATTTTATTCGAGCTGACTTGCTTAATGAAAAAATTTGGAAAAACCCCAATGTTTTATTTACAGGCAGTTTTGTTGGCTCTCATACTTTTTCTTTTTATCCATTAATTTTGTTCAGGAAAAACTGCCTAAAAAATGATATCCAATCTTTCAAAACTAATTTTGGTGTATTTGTGACATCTCAGTTATGGTTTTAAATGCTTCCATGAGGCATTAGCAATTCTAAGAGAAATTGAATTGTGTTTATATTATAGACATTACCATGTCTTTCGAGCCAAGGGTCTATTGTGAATTTCAAAAATTGTATCATAATGAGTAAAAACCCCACCTTGTGAAGCCAGCTTATATGTCCTATTCTGATGCTAGACTAAAATCAGATTGTCAGGAGTCCAAGAAAGAGAATGACAGAGTCATTCACACGTCTTCCTTATGTTCCTACCTAGATCTGGCAAAAAAAGTGAGACTACAAAATCCACAGATAAATTCCCTATGTTTACCCATTATTACTGCATCAAAAATATCCAGCAAAACAAGCTGTCAGTCTAACTTTGTCCAGCAGGGACAAGTGCAAGGTCCCTGGGCCAGGGCAATCCCAAGCATGAATACAGGCTGGATGTAGAATGGATGGACAGCAGCCCTGAGAAGGACTTTGGGATGCTGGGGGATGAGAGGCGGGACATGACCTGGCAAGGTGCGTTCACAGCCCAGAGAGCCAAACACGTCCTGGGCTGCATCCAAAGAAGTGTGGACAGCAGAGCCAGGGTGGTGACTACTCTCCCCCTCTACTCCATTCTGGTGAGACCTCCACCTGAGTGCTGCATCCAGCTCTGGGGTGCCCAACACAGCAAGGACACAGACCAGAGTAGGGCCATGAAACTATTTAGAGGGATGGAAAGTCTTTCCTATGTGGTTGGTAGAAAGGCTGAAAGAACTGGGGTTGTTCAGCCTGGAACTGAAAGACGGTAGGTTTAGATTAGATACGAGGAAGACATTCTTTGCTGTGAGGGAGATGAGATACTGGAACTGATTTTCCAGAGAAGTGGTGTATATCCCATCCCTGGAATTGCTCAGGGCCAGGTCGATGGGGCTGTGAGCAACCTGGTCTGGTGGGAGGTGTCCCTGCTCATGCCAGGGAGGTTTGAACTAGATGAGCTTTAAGATCCCTTCCAACCCAAACTGTTCTATGACTCCATGAGGTGCCAATTAATTAATTCATCCATTCATTTTATTCATTCATTCTCCTTTTTCCTAAGACATTCCAGTGTCAGTACATTTCCTGGTCTTGATACCTCCCCAGACTTGTATGCATGAACAAGTACTCAGTGAATTTTTACAGGTGCTGACAATTAAAGAGGACACAGATCAAAACTTGTAATGCCTTAAGAAAACCACAGCTTTGGTCTTAAAACTTCTACTAGCAACAACTTTAATAATTTTGATTAATCATCAAAGAGAAGGATTCCCAGTCCTTCTGCAAGAAGATGTTTCTGCTAGATTTTGACTTCTCAGGTAGCTACCACAATACTATATTCTTGGGAATTTTTTGGGAAAAGTGAATTGGGGGGATTTTACTTTAAAGCTTCTCTAAATCTTCCTCTGAGAACTGAAACAAAATGGTTGTGAAAGCTTTTAAATGAACATTGACGAGCAACTTCTTTAAATACCCACACAGTCTCAGACTTACCTTCTTGCACCACTCTTTTATCTTGTAAAAAACTTAATGGATGACATATTTCATTCCACAAGTTGACAATGTTAAAAATGGGCTATTCCTTCTAGTTTTAGTATACTGCAAAGCCAGTGATAGCTACAGGCGCTATGAGCGATATACGACTGAAGAAAAATGAGATTACTGCTGATAAGGAACAAGAGACTTTGATATCTTAAAAGAGTCTGAAATCCAGCAAATATGATCCCCAGCAGCAGATGCCCCTCAGACAGACAATGAAAGAAAAATGGTGGAAAAGTACTCATTGTGGCTTGTTTTTTCCTACAGCTGGAATGGCAGCAAAATGAAATAGCATGCTGCCTGCATCAAGAAATCCTACCTCTCTGGGAAAAAAACATAACCCAAAGATGACTAACAGTCCAACAAAATGAGCAGTAATTTTCCACTGTGGGAGAAGTGATGTTACTCTGACTCACCTTCTTTGGTAAAAGATAACTTTGGAAGTGTTGTTCTTTTGAAGGCTATCATGCTGTTATCATCAACATTGATCATAATAACGATCAATTTAATGGAAGTGCAGTACAAAAGGCAAACCTCAGGCTAGAAATACGTATTAATTATTCTTCAACAAAAGGAATGAGCCACATGCAAATGTGAAATAGCTCCTCTCTCTGTCTATTGAGGTGTTCCTGGAACATGAATGAACATAATTTCAAGATTTCAATATTTCATGCTGCAGTGCAACCCTTACCTTGTATCCTGATGATTTGATGTGCACTCCTCGCTTGGTCAGTGTAGATTTCATTCGGATGAAAAAAGAGCGCTCTAGAGTGTTGTCAGTGGTTAGCAAACTGGGGTTTGTAGATTCCACTAGGGAATAGAAAAAATACATATACACATAATTTAGATTTTATACATTCCCTCTAAGCTATTTTTCAGGTGCAACCCTTGAACTCACTAAAAATAAATGACTGATGGATGCTAAGAGTGTTGTAATCAATTTACCTCATTTAGAAAATGTTTATTTAGCAAAAAAGAAATTACAAAAATATACATATACTCAGTATGTCTCATTTTCAAGTTATTTTTCCCATAGAATTTTTAACAGAGATTTGTCTCATTAACTCTTTCTTGCACAATTTAGTTATGACTAGAGTTGGAGGGTATGTTGCTGGAGTGTATGACATTGTTTTGAAAACTGTTCATCAGTATTTTTTGAAAGGCAAACTTTCACTTAGCTAGCAATTCTTTGCTGAAATAAACTGCAAATTCTGCAGATTTTTATTCCCTCATCTCACTCCCTGCAGTGATACCTGAGTCACTGCTGGATTTGTGCCTTGGTTTCCACATTACTGAGGGGAAACTGGGGCCTTTACTATCAATAAACTATTAAACAACCAGAAGGCAAGACTTTTCAAGTAAATGACATATTATTATTATTGTCATCATATATCGATTAATTAGTCATTAATGAAATGTCTTTTTAGTCCAACTGAAGGGATATTACTTGCTCACAACTAATATAGCTCTCACCTGTGCTTCCTGCACTTCTCCCTCCCTTAACTGCAACTATTTAAAATACTTAAGACAGTATAAGCCATGATAAAACAGCATCAGCACTGAGGTATTCTTTATATAGTCTTTATGATTCCTATTTTTTAGCCCTGATAATCAACTTATCCCCAAAATACTGTTAATGGGAAAATTCTGGAGCAGCTTACAATAAACAGGCATTACTGGAGATAAAAGTCAGTTTCAGTGAGGAATTAACAAGGAATAAAAAATATTTTGAAACTGTACTTCTATTGTTTAGGAGAACCATACAAACTACTAGTAGAAAGTGTTTAAGTATTTAAAATGCATTTGTTACGCAGCCAACAGAAATGCAAGAACTTGCTTGTGAGCTAAGGATTATATTGAATTGTCCTTGATTTAATGTGGTCAACTTGTCTGGTGTTTGTGACATTTCAGCTCTATTGTGGTAACTGACAACAGTGCCCCTTTCTTTAGTGTGTCTCTTAAGATTTTTTGTTTTAGAGAGCATGAATTCGATGTCATTTTAAATGTACAGCTCTTTATCACTCGAGGGAAAAGCAGAGCCATGTTATATTTAGTACTTTCATTTCTTCTGATTAAATATGAATTACTATGAAATTTTTCTCATCATCTAACACACCATAATACGCCAACAGCTTTTTAATACACTGTATAAGCACAAACTTCTGCTCTAAGAGTTTAATTTGCCCCTCTAATCCAATCACATCAACCTTATTTCTCTTATCAGAGATTCCCATTTTGAATTAAATGAGCTCATTAGTTTTAATCAAAAGCAGAGAGATCAAAACTTAAACGTAAATGCTTTAGATCAGAACTGTCAGTCAGCCGTGCAGTTCTATTTTACTAAAACACAAGATCAGAGACCCTTAGAACCAATTTTTTCTCGTAAGGGATGCCAAGAGCTTGAAGATGCTATATCCTTTTTTTTTTTTTCTCCCAAGGACAGATTATACATTTAAGGTTAGACTTAATTTAGAGTATTTTTTTTCATCCTGGTGGAAATGGGAAAGTATGCCATTCTGCTGTTGTCTCTTTCACATTTATTGGTGCGGGTCCTTGGAGACCTGAACAAATGTGAAGCCATCACAATCCATGCAACAAACCTGTCCTCAAAAAATTCAGCTCTGTTCAGCAATATCACATAAGAAATAAAAATCTGAAGGGAAAGGTATGTTTCAGGGTGTGGGACAGTGAAACCCTGAAACAGCAGCCAAAGTCACCCGGATAGCAGCAGTAGTGGTAAGATGAGCATCATAATTAATTATTATTTTTATTGTACAGTACAGTGCAGTAGTTAAAGAGTACATTAAGAAACCACAGCATGGGTGCTTCCTGCTGTGTGAAGAAATGCTAAAATCAGCTTAACAAGTGTAGTTGTTGTAGTCCAGTACATTATGCTATAGCACAGGCAGTATGTACAATATGTCCTCCTGTGTTCTAATGGTAATTACCTAAACATACATACAGAAGTAATGTTAATTAAACACACAATATCTTATGCTCAAAAAAAAGATCAGGCTCTAATATGTATGTACCATTCTCCCACAAAAATGGAAATTAAAATTTCTCCTTCATACACAGTTAAACAAAAGAAAGAATAACAACAGACACGCAGTAAAGTGAACTTGGCATTGGCATTTTTTGGGCTCATTTAATGATATATCATAAGATTAACATCATTTTGTTGTTATTATACTATCTACAAACCTATACATCTCTTTAAGTGAATGTTATAAAATGCACATATTTTATCCAACAGACTGGAACAATGTCATATAAATATGTATTCTGGAGTGTTTGATTTTCTTTAACAAAAAGTATCTGAGAGTGTACGTGGGAGATGGGATTAGTTACCTAAAAGTCCAGAACAGCTTATGAACAGCATTTTGAATTTCTCTCAAGAGAGAACCATTAGGGCTGACAGTGCAAATCTGCATTCAGAGTTGCACCCACCTACGGTAGATACTGTAACAATGCTGATGGTGATTATGCATGCAGGATTTTAAAAATAGGATGTGTACAGAACAGATCCGCCGATGTCAGTGAGATTTGCACAGGAATATATGGAATGTGGTCCATTATGAGTTCTCAGGAGTTGGTTTTAAATGACTATCAATGACCCTTTTCAATTCTTTTTAATTATGTCAAAGCAGACTTGCAATCTGAGGAAAATCGAAATGAAACTTTAGCAATTAATTCTTGATTAAAATATATATATATATATATATATATATATATAATCGCAAACCTTAAAAAAAGCCTGATATAAACAAGGTCCACTTGGCTTGATACTGTAGAAACAAAAATGTGTATTTTTACACTGAAAAATAAGGCTTCTGGGTTGAATTTAGTGAGTTTAAACCTACTGTTGAGTTATAAACTTCTGAAACTGTGAGTTCAGAATGCTAATTATGTGATAAAAGTCAGTGCTTACTGCATGTGAATTAAAGTATTTTACACTGTCAGACTTAGAAGTATAAAAAATAAGTCTGGGTTGTCTTTGCAAAGCAGGTAATTGTGTACTCTGTTGGGAAAGCACTTGCCTTTGTCTGCCCTTAAACATCTTCAGCAGATACTACTAAAGGAATAAACTTCTTCTCTTTCCACTCCCAAAGCTGATAATGCAGGATGAGATTTCTAGACACAAGGAATGCATTTTCCATTTCAAAGCGAATGAAGCTGCAATCCACTGTACGCATACGGAAGTGTCACAAATGTTAAAAAGCTTAAGAGCCACAGAGGCAAATGGGAAGGTATTATGAAACAGCAGCCAATTCACAAAACTATTTTGTTATCTTAATTTACTGAGATTAGCTCTGTTGGTCAGAGTATGGTGCCAGCAATGCCAAGGTTGTGGGTTTGACCCCTGTATGGCCATTCACTAAGGCTTTGCACTTGTGGGTCTCTTCCAGTTCAGAATATTCTGTGATTCTGTGAACTTCTGTGATTCTAAGAATTTCTTTGTGAGCAAACCCTGTATCTCTGATCTTTCAATGGGCTTTGCTTTGGGGATAATCTTGGCCCCAGACCGTACAAACCAGTCATGCATTGTTTAACTTCACATGCTGGAAGAGCTCTGATTCTTCTGATGGGCCATAAACACGTCCATAGCTGCCTGGAGGTCCATGGCTCTAATCCTGCAGGAATCTGCAGTGGTACTCTACACCTGTGTGCAGTCTGACTACTTTAATGCTATAGAGCAAAACAATGCAAACCAATGCAAATAATTGTTCTCACACAGCAATAGCACAAGTACTGTCCCTATGAGTGATTCACAAGCACATTCAAATTCATATAAACAATTTGTCCCCTAGGAAAAAAAGAAGTTCCACATTTGATTTATGTCTTAAATAACAAAAAGCTGCCACAGTAGGCTGAATAATGTTCACCAACTTCTGGGTTTTTTTTCTTGACATGCATTAAAAATAATTGAGAGGAGAAAAATGGATTTTTGCATGCCAAACAGAGAAAATATAGGCTTCTCCTTCTTAGGAAGACAGGAAGTTGTAGAAGGAAAACCAAACACCAACAAGGAATTTGACATTGGTGGAAAAAAGTACCATATGGTTTAACATAAAGGATTTTCTGGATTTTGTTCCATTTTAAGAAGCTTTCACCTTGCTTTCATTTCACTTCCTTGAAAACATGTGTCCATACATTTTTGAAAAGACATTCTCAAACACCAACTATGCAGCCAGCTCATGAAAGAGAAACAAAGAAAGAGAACATACAAAACATTAAGAAAAAGGGAGCTCTTTTCCTGTTATCTTCTACACTTCCAAACCTCTTCTCACATTTTCTTGAAGTCTTATAAACCTTTTCATAGGGAACTGAGAATCATTATTTTCAGATGAATAATTAGGTAATACAAATCTATCATTTTCAGTTGGAATACATGCAGTTGTTAAATGTTTCTGTTTCTTCTGTGCAGTTTATTGTCTGTAACCAGGCATTAAAAGAATAAGAAAATTTAACCTTGAGTACCTAACTGCCTTTAAGCAGAAAAGTGACTCTCAAAAAAAATCACTTTTTCCAAGATCATTCTCTCTCAGGATCTTAGAGATCAAATTTGATCATTTTGTAAATGAAAAGATTTTCACAGCTACTAACCCAATAAATAAATTTCAAAAGCTACAAGACAATTTATATCCAGTAAGTGCAAGTTATTATACTTAGCAATTGTGCAAATGAATGGTTTTAAGTGAAGTGGGTTCAGGCTGAACATGGGCAAGTATTAGAAGCTAAAATTTGTTTTAGGAAACTGCTGAAGATTCCTGGATTACTTGGATGAACCACTTTGACTATTTATGGACACTGGCAGCCTGCCTGGAGACCAACAAAGAGCACAGAGCTAGCAAGTTCTATAGGTGCTCTCTTGGTCTCACCAGTGTGCTCATCTCACAAAATCAAGGACTATATGAACTACTTATTTAACATTTTGGGTGGCAGAGGCTCATTCATTCTTCCAAAGCAATACTGTTTCTAAAAGGGGGAATAATATTTTTGCTTTAAGCTGTCCCAGTTATAAACAGGAACTTGAAATCCTGATTAACCAGATTTGGATCTGAAATTCGTGGTACTTGCAGGTGACTGGGTAAAACTCATAAAATTTCTGTTTTGCTATTTACTGAAACACTGAAGAAGTCAAGAATTGGACTCAGATTTTAGGTGACTTAGTTCAATTCTTTTCTTTACATAGGGGGAGTAATACTGAAATCTGGATAAGGCATCATTAAAAAGGCAAAGATTCAGGGCAGCTCTTTCAAAAGAAACAGAAAGAAAAATGACTTCTTATAAAGAATTTATATCTAGGTAATGTTTTCAGACACGATAATAAACCGTTCTTTTTTGTCACCTTACCTCCAAGATGAAGACAATTCACTTTTTATGACTTACAAGCCTATTAGAAATTCAAAGACATATAAACTTTAAATGCTATCACACTTCTATTGAAAGCTAGATCTTTTAATGTTTTTAATTTATTGTTTTTTTCCCTACTCTTTCCAAATTTTCCAGATCCAACAACTGAGAGTATGGCCTAGTTTATCTTATGTAAAATCCTTAATTTTTTGCAAGCAATTTACATTGAAACATTACATGTAATATATTTATTGAATTTCTTTCACAATTTTTAAAGAATATGCTATATATATTTACATCTAGAGATATGGCTATTTTTATAATCACTGTAATTACTGGGCTATGGTACACATGTAATGGTACATGCTGTTCAGCTTAGATGTTTGCAGCTGGGAGAACAAGAGACTAACTCAGATATATTCAAGTTTTTACATGTGATACAAGTCCATGCATTCTGGCAAAATACAACTCAGTGAGGTAGCAGTGAATTTAGTTACAACAGCCAAGAAAGTGAGAGAACATGTTTAATATCTGATCTACATGCGTGCTATAATTTGGGCACAAAAATGTCTGGATCTGCAGAGAAATAAACCATGCTTTGTAAAGTTATCCTGCAATATAAGATATATATATATATATATATATATATAATGAGCTTACTCTGCTTTCTAATTCAACTATGCCCATGTACTGACTATACTCATGCAGGAGAAATTGAAGTAAAAACTCCATGGCTGGCATTTCCTAGTATTATTTTTGAATGTTCTATTATCCTTGAAGAACCAAAATAATCTGAACTATCCTTATTGAATTAATAGTCACAGAATCGTAATATGGTTTGCGTTGGAAGGGACCTTAAAGACTGTCTAGTTCCCACCCCCCAGCCAAGGGTAGGGATACCTTCCACTAGCCAGGTTGCTCAGGGCACATCCTACATGGCCTGGAACACTTCTCAGGGATGGGGCATCCACAGCTTCTTGGCAAAGTGTCCACCTTTCTCATGGTAAAGAATTTTTTCCTCATATCTAATCTAAATCAAATCTCCTTCAGTTTATGACCACACCCCCTTGTCCGGCCACTTCATGCCCTTGTAAAAACTCCCTCTCCAGCGCCTTCTCTTCTTCAGACTGAATAATTGAATTCTCTCAGCCTTTCTTAGTATGAGAGTTGTTCCATCCCTCTGATCATCCGTGTGACCTCCTCTGGACTCTCTCCAGCAGGTCCCATGTCCTTGCTGTGCTGGCACCCCAGAGCTGGTGCAGCACTGCAGGAGGGGTCTCAGCAGAGCAGAGCAGAGGGGCAGAATCCCCTCCCTGCCCTGCTGCCCACGCTGCTCTGGATGCAGCCCAGGATAGGGTCAAGTACTACTTTATTTAATGCCTCAAAGCTTTCCTTCTTGTGCATCTCTTTCTATTTATTCTTATTTCCAGTCTATATTTATTTCCAGTCTAGAAATATCAGGCTATTAATTCCCAACATATGCAGTTTACTTGCCATGTAAACTTTATCCCACAGAACACTTTACATATCTGGAAGAACAAAGAATGAGTTGAGAGCCAGGACAGAGCTATAAATAAAGTATTGACAGGATGAAATTATAAATAAGATTTTTTTTTACACTATAACATTAAAAGACAGATTTCACAACAAATTTTGGTATGTCAGTGATCTATGAAAGACACAGAGCTTTTTTGTCTGTTTGAAAACAACATAATAAAGATTTGATATTAACAGAACTAATCATGGTAGGAAACTTTAACTCTGAAAAGCATTTGGAAATGTTATAGTCTAGTGGGCTTCAATCCCAAATGTACCCATACTCGTCCAATAGACCGGAACAACTCTCAAAGAGCTGCTATGGTCTTGCGAGTGAGTGGTACATAAATCATCCTGCATATGAAGCTCAGACTTCCCTTTACACTTTTACATCTAAGGTTAATTTATTTCAAGCAACGGAATAAATAATCTGACCTGACCTGTTGACTTGGTTTACTATGAGGTCAGCAATGCTCGTACATTTTCAAGGTTCAGTGAAAGTCCCCAAAAAAATTAGTGCAGTGATATAATTTCTTTGCTGTTTACTTTGCAGCAATTCTAATAAAGTTTGAAACAGGACACACCCAATGGATGGGAGAGGTCCTGATATTAGGAAAGTGTAGTATTATAAAAAAGAGTGCATCTCTCCTCTTTGAAGGAATGTTTATGGAGAAAAGAAACTGGGAAATGAGGAAACAACAAAGGGGAAAAAAAAAAAAAAGAAGACACTGACTAGTTTTGAGGGTAAAAACTTCACTGAATTCCCCAAGGCTTTATGGTCCTGTGAGGAATAGAGGACTAGATGTTTAATCTCCTTTGAGATGTGGCTGGTTTCCACGACTTAAATGATCATTATCCTTACTGAGCAGCTTATTATAAACAATTTAGAGCATTTTGTTTCAGCACAAAACTGCCATTAAATGCTGGTGTTGTTCCCCCTCTTTCCTGTGCTAGAAGAACCAAGGGTATTTTTTCTTTCTTGCTAGTTTCCTGCTCTTGCCTAGTAACTTGTGAATCATTAACTGACACTACAGAGCATAGCTGTGAAAATAACTGTGGTTTAGAGCTGCCAATAATGGCCCACTAAAGTTCCTTCCCAGCACATGGCATAAAAACACCTCCAACAAACATTAAAAAGTCCCTTCTGATGTTGCTTAACATTGCCAGCCTGCTTGGGCTTAAAAAGCACAATAAAGAGGTTTCTTTCCAGATTTTCATATGCCAAATGGGAGGTGCTTTTTTGGTGAAGCTTTTCCCTGAGGGAAAGGAGAGCAGCTGAGTTACCTCACACTGCAAAGTTGATGTTTGGATGATCCCACTCTGGGGAAACATACACAAGTGCCAAAGTCAAGCTGCTACTAGTGGATGTGTCTGTACTTAGCAACTAAGCAGTGGGAAAGTTCAAGAGAAAAAAAGGAGCGTCATAAAGATACTCTTTGGGAGCACATTACATCCAGCAAAAGCCATTATGCAGCAGGCTGAGTATGCCAAGGAACAACAGTATGAATACAAAAAGTGAGTGTTTGAAGTCTTAGTGGAATTCCCTGAAAATATAGCCACTTGAGGAATCTATTTCTTCAGAAAATACCTTTTGTGCTGCTGGGATATTTGGGGGATTCTATTTTCAATACCTGTGTTCTGGATCTAGTGGAGCAATGCTTTTATCACGACCATAAAATGGTTATGAGCCAATTCCTCATATGAAACAGTCAGTAACAGTGGGGCTTTTTTACGACAAACACGATGTCAGACAAAGGGCATCAGGACTTAGTCTTTGTACTACAATACAAAATAACAATACATAAACACCTTTGTGAAAGCAGCTTGAAACCCCATGTTTTCTATTAAAAAGTCATGTTCAATCTTCACTGTTGATAGAACAGAATAGCTAACACAGAGAACACTGTATATCAGAAAGGTCAATAGTTATTATGAGCTACAAATATATTTTTTTCCATCCTTCAGGCTGTTTAGCGCATATCACAGCATGAGCAGCTGTCTTCTTTAATGCTTTTAAAATTAGAATCCCAAAGAGGAAGAAAAAATTACATTTGCAATGATTGCTCTTTGCTTTTGTAAGTTTACTTTAATACACTATTTTATATACATGAATCTTCCATGCAGCCTAACCGAGGGGCAGTTACTGGTTGCTAGTATCTACTGGATTGTTACATCAATGCATATAGAGAATCCTGACCAAAAAAAATCACTTTGCACAAATTGTGTAACCTTGTTGAATAACCTGTCTAGAAAAGTACGTAGCTACTGGGCATATGTTTAAACCAGGTGAGTGCACATGTGCAAACACAGACTGATGGTGAACAGTTACTGGCTCAGCAGCAATAAACAGAGGGGGCCACCTGACCTACCATTTTCTGTTCACATACTGAAAAGGAAAGAAAAAGGATGGTAAGCCTTTGGCACCATTTGACCTCTTATATTTTTCAAACATGGCAAGTATCTGGGTTTATCTTTGCTAACAGTGAACAACTACTTAACACTGCAAAGGGGTTTCCATTCTCTTCTCTGGATTTCAATCACATTGGTTCTATCAAACTGTTCCACTTTTCAAGTTTAAACTTTTTCTGAATGCATATTGGTGTGTCAAATGCAAATAAGTTCTCTATAAATATTTTGAAGCATGGATGGCAAGAAATAATTTTCCTTATAAACCAAATTTTTAGCTAATGTAGAATGGTTCAATGATAAGAACTCATGCAACACACCATATGCTGCCAAGGAAAAATATGTATAATTGTCCAGAAGAATGTTTTCATCATATGTTTAATGTTTTGTTTACAGATAACTTTATCACTGGACGGTCAGTAGCAATAGGTATAGTGCTAAGCACTATGTCATGGCTTCATAATTCAGAATATAGTCAAGTGACACTTTTACTAACACAAAATGTAAGAAAACATATTTTTGCATACCAGAATCTACTTATCCCTGTCAAAAACAGGTTTAACTAACTGGTATTTTTCAATAAAAAGAATAATAGAAAAAATGAAGAAATATAGCCTTTCTCATACTTTGCCAAACAAGAAGACTTAAAAAAATCCCATAAATAGAACTATTACTTAAACATGAAAACACTTATGTCCTCAACACTGAGCATCCAACCGTCTTTCAGAATGCTGTTAACATTTCCATCATCACAAGATTCTCTGTGCAATTGTCCCTTCTCCTCTGTCACACTGTCCATGACCCGGTCCAGGATAAGAAGAACCAGACAGGCTCTGAGCTTCTGAGGGATTTGCTGGCACAGCTGGGAGAGGGGGTAGCTGATGCTGTTGGGATCAGCTGGTGGTGCTTCCAGAAGCAGCCCTCACCTCCAACACTCACATTCCTGGCTGAAGAAAGGTTAAGAGACCCAACTGCCCAGGCTTCCCTATAGCTTTGTCCCTTATTAGAACTGCTGCCTTGTTCCTGTTACAGTATTTTCTCCTCAGGGCGGCATATTAAATTAAAATATGGCAACAATATTCCTAAGGTACACCAAGAGAGTTCTTATACAGACAAGTTAGCACTTATAGATTTCTTTGCTTATGCAGAATTTATAAAAAAACTGAAAATAATGACAAGTGCTATGTCATTGAAATTCAAAAAGAGTTGAGAACAAGTATCTCCAAAAATGATAGGCTTGAGACTGCTGAAGAAAAAAACCCTAGGGGTAGTTTCTGTGGGCTGCAGCCATGCATTATTCTTAAAAAACTATTCAGTCAAATTATTTAGTAAAAACAAATGTCAAGTGGACCGAACATCTTACTTTTATTATATTTTTCCGCCTTTATCTATTTATTTTGCACTGTGGAATTAAGAAGGTTTTTGACAGACATAATCAGAACCTGTCATATAACACAGGAAACAGCATGTTAAAAAATCAGCCCACACTGCAGATATTTTGGCATATTTATCACAAGGCTTGAATAGTAAACACTTAACAAACAGAATTCTGGGGTATTTTTTGGCTTTATTTTAACAATGGGAACAGTGACTTTTTTCCCCCCATAATACCCTTTCAATTTAAGCACTGAACAATAAAAGGCCAGACCCATGATAAAAGGAATAAGGTGATCAATAAAAATTGTTCTTCCTTTTTTTGGTAATCCATTTTTCTTCCTTCAGTGTTTGCAAGCTGAGTAAATTGGAGAGTGAGCTTTTAGGTACTGAACATGGGTATGACTGGTGAAATTTCCATGGTACAGTATTTTCTGAGTTTTTCTGAGTTAACATTTTTTCTACATTGTATCTTCACAATCCTGGAGCTTGAACTGTTTCTTTTTTCTCCAAGTCTGAAGATCACCCCATGGATTAGTAAATGATTGAGGATTGTCTCTTAAAAGACTCTTTAAAAAACTGTCAGAATCAACCCGAGACAAAGATTTATTATGAACTATTTAAAGGGCTTAATATATGTATCCCCAAAGAGCCCTTGGAGCAAACTAGAAAGGAAGAATGGAAATCTCAAAGAATGGGAAAAATCTCCAATGCCCCACTTTCTTCACACCATGATTGCTGTTTACTCAAAGGATAAAATGCCTAACCTGTCACATGCAGTCTTCAGAAGCTATATTATTGCTGATGTGCAGTAAAAATCCCAAAACAATGAGCCTCGACAGTAATGTGCCTAAGAAAGGCAGCTGTAATTTGCTTTCTAACCTGTCCACTAACACTCTAATGTGGATACATCTTGTAGAAAACGCTGATCTCCTGACCCAGACAGCAATCAAACAACTGCCAGAGTGTTTGCTGTCACACAAGCCATGACCATTACCTTAATTACACGTTACCACGTAACAAACCTTCCCTAATGAGCAACTCCTCTCCCACCCGTGTGCCAGCTAACCCTTCTGTCCTAGAAGAGCATCTCTGCAGATGATTTCAATCTGAAATTTGAAAAGCATATTCACATGCAGTACTTCCCATAGATAAAGATATGAATTACATAAAGATATGTAAAGGGAGTTATAAGGAAATGTACAATATATAATTGGTAGACTTTAAGTGAAGCTGGATATGACATTTGACTGTATGTTCATATATAAATATGAAAAAAATCTTTGCATATTTCTTTGTGTTTAGGGAAGTACCTAAAATAGTGATTCCATAATGATATGTTTCGCTTTGTGCCTAAGCCCAGGAAAGGTACATGAGTCATGGTTCACACAAGTGCTTGTTTTCCCAGCTTCCAGCAGGTTACATTTTCAGTTCACTTTTAGTTTCTTTATCCCTTTTTTCCTTCTATTGTCAGGTGTTAGGACATTCCCATTCAACTTATAGGACACCACATCCTTATGAGAAAATAAAAACTTCTCTCTCAGAAATTATCTGTGTTCTACCTCAGATGCAGGACTGGAAAAAGAGGGGAGGAGACAGGCATAGGAATCTGGTTTTGGTCTGTCTGGGTTATTAATCTCTCTTTTTTATGGGATAGTTTCAAGATTTTAGCCCTTCATGCTAAATGCATATCTAACCTAAATAATTCAGTGGGAAGCATCTGCAGATTTCCCATCTGCTGTGTGTTTTACTTCAGTGGTGAGTGTCAGTGTCAAAACACTTAAAAATGCAGCTATTACATCAAAGGAAGATCAGGAGGAACATGAGAAGGACCTAAATAGAAATCAGAGCAGACAATTGAACAGCAGAGCAACAGATGAAATTTCATGCAAACAAGGGCAAGATGTAGCACACTTTGAAGAAACAGAAACTCCTCTATATTCAGGAGCTTTAAATAATTTTAACTAGGCAATAAAAGGAAATGGAAATATCTCAGTGAAAACACCTGCTCTGTATGGAGACTGTTATAGCTAAAGACTTAAATGAGATGTTAGAACACAATAAAAAATAATTTTAAATTAATAAGTTTATAAAGTAAATATTACTATTCCATTATGTAACTTTATGGACCAGACTTAAAATTTGGTATTGTGTTTAGTTCTAGCCATCTGTTATTAAAAAAGAGAATAATGGAAACAGAAAAACTAAAGTAGAAGGACATCTGAAGAGAGATTAATGGGATGATAAATATTTAGTTTGAGCAGATAAATGTGATAAAAGATACATAAAATAATGAATGATACATAAAAGGTAGAATAAGAAAAGGATATTTTCAACAAATTGAAGGGAAAACATATTTTGAATTGATAAACACAAAATTATTAAAATAAATAATTTTCAACACACAACATGTAATCTATACAATCCATCTATCTATTTATCAACTTCAAAAGAAGGACCAAATATCTCTGAGGCTAACTAGAATAACCATGCTACACTATGCATAATAAAATTTATATGAGATATCAAGTGTTCTAATTCAATTTATACGGCACAGTAGCCATACTGAAGATTTTACATGTGATTTTGGAGTATTTAGTACCAGCTACTCTAAATGATAAGATAGTTGGCTAGATAAATATTCAACATTCACTTACATAAGTTCCCATGTTACTATGAAATTCCTCTTCCATATAAATATCTGTAGCAGGAAATACTTCTCTTGTTTACTCATCCCCCATCCCCCATGACTTACAATTCTCCAGTAGTTTCTAAGTATTCAGTAGCAAGGACAAAAACTTGAGTTCCTCCAGAAAGCATATGTAGCCACATGGTCTTCTCTTTCCTTCATTTGCTGGCTTTGAATTGGAACATTCTTATGACCTTTCTCTAGAAGTTATAAGCAGCAACATAAAGCTGATTTGTATTGAGGTAAGTAAATTCTGAAGCTAAGGAGAACTGTGGTGAACCTCTCAGCAGGGCTTCTCTTCTTTGAATATTGAAAAATGTATGTACATTCAACTGAAGTTGTTACAGGTCTTTGAATTATTAAAAATTATTAAAAATTAAATAAATTTAATAATAAAATTATTAAAATTAAATCCTTTCTCACTTAAAATTCAGTGAACATCTTGGTAAAAAAGCTTCTACCATTAACCAGAAAACAAAGGTCAAAGAAGGTGTATTCCCTGATAAAGAATGCTGGAAAACTGGCAATAACAGATGAGGAGAGGGCTGAGGTAGGTACTCAACACCATTTTCATCCATCTTCAAGGGAAACCTCACTTCCCACACCTCTTGAGTAAATGGACAGTAGGATGGAGACTGGGGGAGCAAAGTCCCTCTCATTTCAAGTAAAGATCAGGTTCATGACCATGAGCCTGAACATAGGTAAGTCTATTAGATGCAATGAGATGCATTTCACAGTGTCTGATATAGTTACCAAGCCACTCTTGAGGAAATTTGAAAAGTCATGGCAGTCAGGTGGAGCCTCAGGTGACAGGAAAAAGGGAAATATTGAACCCTTCTATAAAGGTAGAAGGGAGAACCCTGGGAACTACTGCCCTGTCAGCCGCCTTCTGTGCCTGGGAAGGTCATGGAACAGATCTTCCTAGAAGCTCTGCTAAGGCACACAGGAGACAGGGAGGTGGTTTGAGAGAGCCAGCACGGCTTCACCCAGGGCAAGCCCTGCCTGACCAACCCTGTGGCCTTCCATGATGGGGTGGCTTTGTCAGTGGACAGGGGAAGGGCTACAGATGTCATTTATGTGGACTTCTGTGAAGCCTTTGACAGGCTTCCTCCTAACATCATTCTCTCTAAATTGGAGAGTATGTTTAGATTAGATGTGAGGAAGAAATTCTTTACCATGAGAATAGTGAGGAACAGGTTTCCCAGGGAAGCTGCGGATGGCCCATCCCTGAAAGTGTTTCAGGCCAAGTTGTATGGGGCTGTGAGCAAATTGGTGTAGCCAAAGGTGTCCCTGTCCATGGCAGTGGGACTGAAATCAGATGATGTTTAAGGTTGCTTCCAACCCAGCCCATTCTATGGTTCTATGATGATTTCTTCAGAATGGAAAAGTTCCATCCTCCAGCTGGCCTAAGATGTCTGCTGCATATACATTTATATATTCAATGTGTTCTCTACATTTTCCCCACTCTAATACTTACATGGGGAAAAACAGTGTGCTAAGCTTGCCCACTGCCATTATAGGATTTTTTTAATGAAGAATCTATACTTAAATTGATTTCTTTAATCACTACAGATGATCTTAAAAATAAAAGATTTTTTTACATAATTTGTGTAAGAATTAGAGCTTTGTAGAGAATTAAGGCTTTGTAGAGAATAATAATTATAAGACCGTTTTCCAAGAAATTAAAATAGAGATGTAGTATATTGGAAAGAGTTTTGCAGTCAGATTATAACCTATACGATATATATATTATTATAAGTATTTTAATTTAATCCTGTTACATTTTTAATGAGGTAATTAGGGACAATCATGAATCTTATGTGCAAATATAGTCTAAAATACACGTATGCCTTGCTACAAAAAATACAAATTGTAACATGTTTTAATGAAATATTATGTAAATTCTTATATACTATAAAATATAACATGTAGTATGAAATTACTTTTCAAAGCCAGAAGGTGCTATAAGACCAACAGTGATCCATGCTCTCTGTACTCCCTTCCTGCCTTAGTCACAGCATAGATCATTAAATGGCTTACTGTTCTATGAAGAAAAAGTTTTCTAGGTCAAGAAATTTAATTTCAGAATACCTTTGATTAATTAATATTTATATCAAAACACAAAAGGAAACTCTTATCTCCAAAAATATTTTGTAAAAAATGTTTGTGTTTTTCCCACTTAGGCACTCCAGATACTCCTAGAAAATCCCAGCACAGTGCAAATAGTGATTTCATATACAAAATGTTAGTAGCTGCTTAATATAATCAGGTGTTAGAATAATGATAATGATTACCTCATCATATTGGTAATTTTTGCATTCTGTTAGCAAATTTTGCTTTTGCTAACATGATGCAAAAGTTGTTAATATAATGAGTCTCATTGTATTAGCAACTTTCTATCACATTAACAAAGATTAAATTTGCTAATGTAATATGACAGTCACTAACATAAGATTAGTGTAAACAGAGACCAATGTCTCTGTAGGCCTCCTAAAGGTAATGCTGAACATGTAAGCAATGCTCATTTGTTTTTCCTTTGCTAGCTATACCTTGAGTGCCCTAAGTGTCACATCCATCTGCACTCCCTGAATGTGCTCCAGGAAGGTCCACTCTATTGAACACTGGCGGCCATGAGACAATGATTAACTTTTGATGCAAAATCATGAACCATAAAGTGACTTGTTAGAGAAGATAAGTGACTCATGCAAATGGACCAGCTGATATTTATACAACATCGCAATGTGTTCATGGAAACTGACATTAGCAATATTGCTGATTAATTTATATAGGACCTCCCATGATGAGCATACTAATGCCTACAGAAATATTGAAGAGTTACAGCAAACATCCTTGGGCTACAATGCTCATGGGAGTCTCCAAAAAGAGACTGTACATGTTAGGAATTTATGGCACAAATGTCACAACATTAGTAAGTGACAAAGAGCCTGAATACAATGATCTTTTTATTTGTATAGTACAAGGTCAGAATGGCTGCACAACCCCTACACACCTGCACAAGTGACTAGGGAAGTAAGATATGATAAGCCATGTAGATACAAAGGAAAATTAAGGGGCTTTAGCTGCGTCAGTGATCCCTCACTGCTGCTGTAACCTGGCACCCGTTCCTGGGGTAATGCTTTCACCTCCTTCAAAGTCCCAGACTTCAAAGGAGGCTCCCTGACTTGAGGAGCCGCAGAGAAGCTGCACTTTTGCGAGTATGGAAATACGGGTCCCTCTTCTCAGAGGAAGCCTAACCTTGCCTAAATGGTCTGATTTGAATGAGCATCTGAGTAATGTGCTATGCTAAAGAAAAACTGTGGCAGACTGCCACTGCAAGAGAGCTTTAGAAGCTCTTGGAGCTTGCTCTCACCTTTTATTTTGAGGCTTTTAGGAAAAGCCACATACCAAATCCAGGCACTATTATTCTTTTTATGTCCTGCCTCAGAACAACCTAAAAAATGTAAGTGCCCCTTCCTGAAGTCTACATGCATCCAGTGTTTGGACTTAGCAGACTACAACATGTGGGTGCCAGAATGCAATTCTCGTTTGACAGAAGTGAAAATTAAATGCAACAGTTAGTCAACACAAGAACTATTTACAGTAGCAAGCAGTTAAACACCACTAAAATATTTTGAGGAGAAAAATCAACTGTTTGTCTACAGTCTAGGGTGAAAAACCATGGCATCAGAAAGGCAGTAGACTCAAGCTTTCAGTGAATAACCTCAGCATAGCCTCATGCAAAGAATGGCAGCCACCTGATATACAGTCTCTCTTCCTTTGAGAAAAAACACCAGTAAATTCAGCCCATATGATGTAGCAACCAAAAGCTAACAGCAAGCAGGATTCCTGCAGAACAGAGCTGCTGAGCAAACTGGAAAACCAGTAAGTAAACTTGAAAACTGTGCAGATAAATAAAATGTATGCTCCAAATTTTCATTTGCTTTGTGCTTGATTTGATTTTTATAGCTATTGCATCAGTTTTGTGGCCAAGCACTAAAAAGTTAGAATTAGCACATGTGATTCATGTGAGCTGTGAAGTCCTAGATCCAATGGCACAACTGCAAGTTCAATAACCAGCTAAGTAAAGGAAGGGGCTGATGGGGGAGCTAGATATTTAAGAAGGTTTATCAATTGAATATGAAGGGCCTTTTGACATCAGAAGTAAAAACTGGATTCACAGCTTCATGTTAATATGTAAATTTTTTTTTCTATAAACAACAGGCTGATCTCAAGAAAAAACTAGTTTTGTGATAAATGGTATTTCAGTTCATAGTACTAAAATGTAAAAAGGAACAATCATGAGTTTTCCACTTCTTTTCCTTCAGTTCTTGGAATGCAATTGCTGCGAACAATTGTTTAATTAGAAGACCATTTCTTTCAGTGAAGTGTAAAAGTGAAGCCCTAACCACTTATTGTTGTGAACAGTATGTGGTTTTTCTTTGTTAGAGCAGTATTTCTGGAGCTGATTCACGACTGAATTCTAATATGGCAAACTGTATTCTGCTGATCTAAATTGCACTGGCACAGGTTTGTTTTTTATTTTTTAATGCAGAAATCCTATTCTATCTTGGCCAGTTTTATTTGACTCTGACAGTTCACAGCTGAGCAGTTCAGAGGAATACACAGCTTCCTTAATTCACCTCACTTGACAGAAGCAGGACCTGATCCTGCAAGTCAGCTTTAAAAATGAATTTGGAAGCTGTCATGGAAATCATGTGAGAGAAAAACTGGTTCTCACCATTTCAGAAAATTAGGTCACTTATTTAGGACATTTAAAAGAACTCAGGAGTTATGTCTTGAGGCACACATCATATTTCTTTGCCAGTGTAGTCCCCTTACCTAGTGTAAAGAGATAGATTCCTAATAATGTAATTATAATAACCTAATCTGTCTTTAAAAGTTCCTTTAGAAACACATTTCATGATACAACGCTCTATGTTTACGCTGAATTGTATGAATGATAATGGGCCTTTTTCCACAAAGCTTCCATAGTGCCAAAGATCTTTGGATTGAGTGCAAGAAAATTTATGTCATATAGGAATAACACCATGAAACAGCAGAAGTCTTAATCGGGGCAGAAATCTAATGGCAACTCGGGCAGGAGTTTGAGGAATGTATTGTATTCTCCTGAGGCACAGCGGCAGAGAGGGCCAAGTGACACGAGAAGCAGGAGAAACAAAGTACTTTGTTGGCTTTTTTTCCCCCGTGTGCTTTGTATCACATAACTGCAGCATGTGCTGCACACAACTTTACTCGGCTATTTTCAGCCTAAGCTTAGCCCATTTGTAGAATTTCCCAGTTCCACTGACAACACTCAAATGTTGAGTAACCCACTCCATGGGTTAGGAGAGGATTGTGTTGGAGGAGATGGCCAGGTCTTCCTGGTCCAGTGCCACAGACATCCCTTGACACTTGAGCCATAGCAGAACCCCTGGCAGGGGCAGCAGCTCCAGGATTGATGCCATCTGCGGGCCAGCCGCTAGAAGTCAGCAGTCACATACACTCTTACAAACCACAAAAAAACCCCAGCCAACATGTACAGGATCAGTATCTTGCTAACTGCAATCTAGATGCAGAATCCTGGATTCCTCTGGAGCACCTCAGAGCGCCAAGAGCTGCCCAAACACACAACCTTTCTGAGCACGTGTAAGGTGCGCAGTGCCCAAATTTAGACATAACAATTTCACTGCAGCATTAAAGACGACGGCATTGCTTTTGTACAGACTGCTGAGCTGCCATCTAAGCATCTCTCCTGGGTTCCCTGTGTCTGGAAGGGAAGTACAGCTTGTGGGGAGGAAGGACTGAACGGTGCATGGGCCTGTGTGATTGAATAGCATCAGGAAAATGCAGAAACTACTGTGACAACTGCTGAGTTGGATATGTCCAAACAAAAGCCACAGTATTGCCATTCTGTGCTCAGACAACACACTATTATTTTTAGTGTCATGTGCTGTATTACATTATTTGATAAAAGTAAATGCAAGAATTTGCCAGATGACTTGATTTTTGTCCTTGTCAGATTATTTTGTTTAGTTTCTGATGAAAACATAAGACAAGTGGCTCAAAATTATTTTTGTGGATTCTCTTTTCAGCTTCTTTTCCCTTCCTATTGCCATGTCTAATCTATTTTCCTATGGCTCAATCATTGATTTATGTCCACTGGGATGATAGATACATATCCTGTAAGTGATATCAGCTTTTTTTTGTTACATCATATACACAGAGAACAGATACTCTGAATTGCATCTGTGAATAAAAACATTGCAAATTGTTATTAATTATACCCTAAAGAAGATGTATTCAACTGTTAAACTTTCTGAAAATGGAAAAATATAGTAATTCTTCTCTTTACTAAACATTTTTTTCCTTCATTATGGAACAGCTGAAGAGCACAGCATTGCTTTCACCATGCAGCTCTGAAAGTGCCAGTTGGGTTAAAACGTATTTTTTGGGTACTTAAAATAAAAATATGAAAAAGTTACAATAGCTTTCATGGAAGCTCCTCGTATGTCCGCTTAACAAAAATAGCCTTTGAACTGCAGAGAAATTTAGTGATGATTACTGTTCACTGGAAAAATAATACAAACTGTTATTCATCTATTTCTTTTCCTGACCATGTGTTTATCTATCATTTTGCAGTTTTCAGCAGAGCAGATGTGCTATGACAGAAACAGCAGCTACAGTATTTGCTCCACATATAGAAACAACAAGCAAATGTGACTCATATCCTGGATTACATTAAACAAAATGGAAGAGTGACAAAAAAAATCTGTTAGTCTAACAACAGATTTTAATTGCAAACTAAATTGAAATTCATTTGTTTAAAAAAGTGTTTTCAAATGTTAACTCACAGATTTATACTGTAGTATTTGCCAAAAATGTTAATGTTGTGAGGTGAAATCCTGTTTCTAATGAGGTCACTAGAGCTTTGTCACTGCATCTGGGGGCAAGAGCCCATCTTGGTTCTTTATCTGGTTCCCCCAGATAATTTCATGTACACCACACAAGCACTAAGCTTTCAATTGTCTTAAAAAAAAAAAAAAAAGATCTTTAAGGCTGCAAATGATTAAATGCAATTAAGGATTTGTCCATAAAAATGTAATCAATAATTATCATTGAATGATTGGCTGCAGAGATCTGGACTTGAAATATGAGCTATTTGTCAGAGGGCAAACACAAATGTCTATAACACAAGCAGGTTCTCTGCTCTTGACCTATTAAAAGTTTGTTTGCTATTTTACTTGCTGGTGAACAAGTCATGCAGAAAGGTGTTGAGGAAATGAGCCAGCATGTTCCCCAGGTGATATAAATGCTTTATCAAACTGATCCCTGCCTTGTTATGTAAACTATACCAGGTACTGTTCGTTTTAAACAGAGAGATAAACAGATCTAATATGCTTCAGGGCGTCATGCTTTATGCATGAACTGCTTTTTATTTTTATATTGAAGATTTTCCTGACACAACCCTTTGCAATGAAGGAAAGCTCCAATATAATGTCTTAACTACACTGCAGCACCTGCAAGTTCAAAGTACTGAGACTGATATTCCCTGATCAGATAGTCCCATGTTAACCTATTTAATTAATTCTTAATAAACAATTAATTTTTTAGTGAAATACCTCTTGCAATGAGAAAGTCTCTCTCCAAAGATAAATCAAGCAATCCTCTGAGAAGGAATTTATAAATAACTTGGTCTGTCTATTTACAATATTTAGCTACCTACCCTTTGCTTTCCCTTGCCTGATTTATCATTTGTTTTCTTATTTATTTTACAATTTTCAACCTGAAGTGATATCAGACAGAACATTCCTAACCTTTTCAGGAGTAATATTCAGTTTCTTTTTATAGCAATGGGATTAAATTCTACTTTCAGTTTTCATGGGAGCAAATGCAGAATATCACCAAAAATTTAGGTCCATAAAGAAGACCAGGATTTAGTCAACTGTCTTGAATTTGAGAAATGCAAGATGAACGTGAACATATTTATTCTCTCATTTAAAAAAATGGGCCTAGAGAATGTTACAAGGATCCGCTTTAAGAATTGTGTACACTTTTACCGTAAAAATGATGAAAAAATTCCTTGGTGTTGGTTTAATATTCAATGCCATAATCTGAAATTTTAAGGATAATTATAGAACCCCACGTTTTTAGAGCTCTTTAAGAAGAAAATGGAAAAAAAGTCTTAGGTGGATTGTCATATACACAGAAATATTTTTTTATCCTACCTAAGGTAAGATTTGAAGTACACTTCCCAATCTGAGCAGAACCTTGACTATAGACTCACTGGCGATACCCTTGTTATTTATCTGCTTCTACAAACAGAATTGTATGAATGCATGAATGTACATACTAGTCCAGATATACATATGTGTATTCAAAGGGCTTTTGCACAGCCTCCTCATAAATTTCCATTGACTAATTAATTAAAAATAGTTGGTCAAAATGGTTTACAGAGCACTACTTGTATTATACTCAGCACAACAGCTGTAATAACTCTCAGGCTGATAAGACTAGTAGGTTTAGTCTGCCTCAGTTCACATCTTCAAGGCTGAAAAAATTTCACTACCTAATAAAAGCCTTTGTTTTAGCAAGCACATATGCACAAAGATAGTGCAGACCCCTTGATTTTAATGCTGAAGCCATCTGATTAACAAGTTAAAACTGGATAATATAACAGTCTTCACTAACAGTCTGGTTTGTTTTTATTCATAATGTAATATTTACTTTTCTGGGTACACGATGCCTTCCTTCTCTTTATTCCATCTGCAACTCAAAATAGAAAAAGTAATGAAATTTAACTATCCGTAAGTCTTTGTTGTGAAAGGACTGAATTATAACTTTTTAATTTAGTCAAGTAAAGAATTATTACAGTAGGACTCTAGGGCAGGAATGTGTTAATAAAATCATACTCTCTGCCTTTTCATTTAAAATAATCCCCTTGAGCTGATTAAATGAAATATCACTTGTTTAATAACTGACAGAACATTATTTTTAAGCAGAAATGTTTTGCATATCTTCCTATCCTGATTTTAATTCTAAGCACAAAGTAGTGAAGGCACTGACATCACACAAAGGGAGTAGAGTTTAGCACTTGGATATAGTTTGTCCTGTCATAGTGGCATCTATAATTTAGTGTGAAGCAGTGAGGTAGACAGAGCATTATCATTAGAAATCATCCTGAACAGGGATATAAAACACAGTCGCAATAACACTTGTCAGAAAGGTGACTGCAGTCAAAACTAATATCCAAGAGTTTCAAGATAAATGCTGACACTGCAGCCGTCTTACAAAGACTATTATTGCTCAAAACAACCCACCCCAAAATGAAAAAAAACCCAAAACCCAGCCGTGAACCTTCCCCAGACAGAACAAGTTAGAGTGAAGTTTGTATAAGGGGCAGCATAAATGTACTAAGATTTATGGTAAATTAGGCTTTCTGGCTTAATAACTTTAAGCAACTTCTCCCTCCACCCTCTCCCCATTATCTGGAGTATATTAGTGCAATACTCAGAACAGGTGAGTAACTCTGCTGCTTCCAGGTTCAATCCCTCTCTCTGCTGCCCACTTCCTCAGCTTTTTTATTCCTCAAAACCCATTTGATTTTCTTATCCTTATCTCTGTCTTGGAATGCTGATGTGATTTTATAGTCTTTTCCCACTGATTTCGTAACTGCAAAGCCATAAGGAATCCCCCAAATCATGACTGTAGCTTTGAAACTTGGAGGTAAGTATAGTAATGTCATTGTGTTTGTTTCTTGGGCACTCATGATGCACATCCCTGCAAACATACACAGATGCACAAGAACGCTGCCCCTTTAGTGCACTGATTCAAAGCACAACATCTGTACAGGTGTGCTGCAGGACAAAATGCAGGTGTGGTGTGCAAGATGTTTCTCCTGCTACAGGCAACCCGTCCTGAGCAGAGACACAGCATGGACACCATGGTTTGAGTGCCTCTGGAGCTCAGCATTCCTGGTTAGGTGACCTCCAACAGTGGTTAACACTGCTGAGAAATGGGAGAAAAATCCGCTAAAATCTCTAGGCTCGGTTCCAGGCCCCAACCATTTTCAGTGCATCAAGTATTCTGAGTCTGATGTTGTTTATATAAGAACCACCATTTTCCACTTTCTGTCACCACTTTCTGTCTGAAGAAAGCAAGCAGGAGATTCTTCAGAGAAGATCTAAGTGTAATGTGCGAAGTGATCAGCTAGCAGAATCTCTTAAGCTCTATTATGCAGTATTATGTGGTTTTATAGAAACTCAACCACAACAGAATAAGGCTAATTTTGTATCAGTTTAATGCATATTTAATTAAAAATATAGGACAGTATGGGTCCTCGTTACTACAGAACTTAAGAGGACTGCTTGTTCAAGAATTTTTACCTGATTATAGAAAACAAAAATGTCTCTGGAAAAAGAGCCACAAAACCTGTTGTGCACCATGGATAACGTGCATGTAAAAGACCTTTCTTCCTAAATTACCAATTGGCATCTAAATTGACTGGAAGCACAATACACTCTTTTATAGAAATATTGTAACTGAAATTAAAAGGGAATGCTGTCACCATATACTAATGCCCATATATTTTAGAATTCTTGTCTGCTCTTGACTGCAGGGTTAGATTAGTGGCCATGAGTTCCACACATCCAGAGCACCTGACAAACATGCCTCCTTTTACCAGTTTTCCTGATCTTCCATATGAGTTTTACTAAATGGATTTGTCCCCTTGTAAGAATATACCTAGGGTATTATAAGGAAAATTCTTCCAGTCTTTGGCATCTTTCCTCAGAAAGAAGTATTCCTATACCTCAAATCATGTCTTCAATTCATGTCTAAAGCCATTTCATACTTCTTATATAATGTCATATGTATGTTAATTGAAACAGCACCTATAAACCCACATGATTTTTAAAAGTGATTATAGTACTGTTTTCCACAATATTTTTGTAGATCAGGAAAACGTCTCCCTCCTAGGTATTCATTATCCTGCAGGTCTCTGCCAACCATTTTACATGATTTTACATATTGTGTATTTTTTAGCAAACTGGGCATTTCACCTTTCCTTCATATTTTTTGTTATATACCATTTATACCCCACAAATGTATCAGCTTGTTTGGATATCTTCTGTTTTGAAATCTCAGGTTTTGCATGCAGTTGTCTTAGTGAATAACCGTAAAATCTCAGTTCCAGTTTAGACTAATAGAAAGAACATAAACTATCTTTAACATAAACTGTCTTTATTACATGCAAATTCAGCAAACTGAGCAATTCATTTCTAACTACCAATCCTACCATAGCCTGCCTATTTTTTTCCCCCACACATCACCCAATATACTTTTCAGTCTTGCTCTTAGTTCTCGGAATTACCACCTTGCAGTTAACTGCATGGTCTTGACATACTCCTGTTGTCTTTACTGTGATGAATTTATGGTTTTTCTGCAAGACTGGATTTTCCCAATAACCTCAGAAATTTCACCATTTAGAGTCACTACTACTCTTAACAAGTTCACATCTGATGTCATTCAGTTGTCATTACTTAAATGAGTTTCATGATGAATTTATGGATTAGTGGCTAATGAATCTATGGATTATGGTTTTCCCTGTATCGGTTATATTCAGCTCTTTCCTTTATTCAGGATATCCCTGTTTACTTGGAGTAGTGGCGATTTGTGATGTGAATAATTCTACCTACACCCTGATATTGAACAAAATCATATTAGGGGCTCAACTGTAACTATTTTTGCACCAACATCTTTTATAATATGAAAGATCAAAGTTGAAAAGAGACCCACCATTTCTGTGTGCTAAAACCCACAAATGTTTTAAGTATCAAGAAATGTTCATTGAAATCTTATCAAGGTGTAAAATTTTCTGAGTAGTCAAATGCATCCACCATTATCTTTCAGCTAGATTCTGTGACTCTTTTTGTTTCCCTCAATACTGATCACGCATTGCCCTTCTCCTGGCCAATGTGTCTGAATGTGCACCACATGTGTCCCTGCCTGCTTAAGAGTTGGTATTTCTACACATACACATATTAAAGTATAGAAGAAGCAATTTTGAAGTCTCCATTCTGATATCAAATTATCCCATAAAGATGCCATGATCAGTAAGATCTAGCATTATCCATGGTCTCCAGCTGGTGGTATTTTTTTCAATAATGCCTTCTTCCATAAAATTTAAAATAAACATAACATATGTTTGAAATTATGCGGCTCAGAGCAGAAACAATAAAGTGTGCAAAATCTTTTCTTGGATGTGTGATCACTGTTAGTCAATAATCACAAAGACTTTAAAAACAAAGTGTCAAAACCTGCCTGCTTTATTTGCAACACACATACTGTGCAGTGTAAGAACACTTACAAGCAGATATTGGTAGGAGACAATTACAGATGTTTAAAAAAACATATTTTCCTTATGTGTAGGTATGAACCTGCCTGTAGACTGTAGAGGAAACCATAACTCCTCAGTTTGCTTCTGAGAAAAGAAAACTCGCAGTTCAAAAGTAGGATAAGTTATAGATATTAAATGGGAGCTATGAAGCAAACATATACTGAATTTCTTTCCTAGCAAAAAAAGAGTTTGGATTTACAGAAAATTTACTTTCCTTCATGGCTTGAAAACTACATTACATAAAAAAATTAAGTTAGATGGAGAGGAATAAATTTAATCAAAACACTGTTAGATAAAATAACCAGGATTTACGAGCCTGCAGTAGCTACTGCCAAAACAAAGCTGTTGTGATTTACCAAAGCTAACAAAATTCCTTGTTTAAAAATCCAAAGGTAAGAATCAAACAAAACTTTACTAAATTATCTATAGAATTTAATGTGCCAGACTACTTTGTTGCAATGAATTTATCTAGTGGATTGTTTAACGCCATGTTCTTATTGTCTAAAAAACCCTGAAAAGAAGAAAAATTTACCATGGATTTGTAAGAGGTCATGAAGTTAAAGAGAATGTTTACCCCACTGCAACTGCACAGAATTATGCATAACACTGGAACAATTTCATTACGGAAGTGAGAAATTTGCATTGTTTATAATGGGACCATGATTTGGCTGCTCAGCTTCTACCAGATTTGGATTTTGTAGTAAGAACAGCTGTTGCAAAATATCTGGGAAGATCCCAGAGTGGAAGAGAGTTCATTTGGGCATTAGCATTGATAACTGTAAAAATAAGAATATATGGAATCAAAGATGCTACCATTTCTCTCAATGTATCCTAAAATTATCATTGATCAAAAAAAATCACATTCCAATCCAATTTGATCTGTTTCTTGTGGCATATAGAATAAATAACAAAGTACCTTACGTGATTTTACAAGTATTAAACGAGAGACAGAGAGAGAGCTGTGCTAATCAATTCCTTTTATTTGTTCTTTTGCCTTTATCTTGAACGCAGAAATAGAAAATAAATCATAGTAACTATATTTCTCAGAAGTTAGTATCATTTACTTTCAATAGACTC
>NC_031774.1:36380012-36387512 GCF_001522545.3 Parus major | reverse complement strand
AGAGTGGCAGAATAACATGTCTCACCTCTTTGAAAAAAGTCTTATTAAAGATTATTTTTACCTTGCTTTTACAATTTTTTTAAAAAATAGAATTATAGAATTATTTCAATATTCTTTCTAGGAGATGAAGTGTTATTATAAGAAATGGATGCCTTGGGAGAAATACAATAGGACACCTAAAACTAAAGCCTTTGATCTTTTGTGCATAGGTCACTGATTAAGATTTCATTTAGGTAAGCAATTAATTAGTATTATCGTTTGGTGGCTTATTTGGACTGGATTGTGGGCCAGCACTTCCCGTGCCAAAAAAGTCCATGAAAATGGACTCTAATTGGCACTGCTTCATATATTCACAGGAAAACACCTGGAATTTGGGCAGGGCCTGGACTGTGAACTGCCTTCCCACCCCTACAGAAAGGCATTGGAGAGCAAGGCTGGAGAACAGCAATGCAACAGCATGGGAAAGTCTACACTGCTGGCGCCCATGCTGTACGTGTTCTGTGGGTAAACAAACAATTTCATTCCCCAGGGCAGTCTCCATCTGGCACCTATCATCAGAATGAAATTCACTTGGAAAAAAAAAAAAGAAAAAGGAAACTCTGTTATGATGATAGCACAACTACATCTTTTCATTCAATGTTCTACAAAACCTTGAAGGGTAATGTGCTTTGATAGGATACAGTTAACGAAATAATTAATCCTAATCACCTACAGTGAACTAGATTAGTACTGTGGTTCAGTCCTGCCACATTAGCACCCAATAAATGTCCAGTCCTGGAAGGCAGTAGCCAGCGTGAGGCTCTCCAGGAGCATTCCCACAGATAGTTTATGGGTCTGGGCAGTAGCCTGCCTATAAAAAGCCTTATCTTTGTGACTGGTGTGGAGGAAGATCACCATCACCATTGCAGGTGGCACTGCCGGGCCCCTGGGCTGCCCCCTCACTGTGCTGGGCACTGTGCAGGCACAGAATGCACGGCTCTCTGATAGCTGACCTGCTGCTGCTGCTGGAGGGGGGACCAATTCATGCTTGAAACATCAGCACTCAGTGGCACAGAGCACTCAAACAAGCAAATAGATTCTTTAGTTGCCCTGCAGCTAGTTGAGCAATTCACCCTGGTAAAAAATGTAAAATATAATAAAGTCAGAGAGACAGCACAACCGCTTTACCTGGTGATAAACAAATAGAGATGATAAAGTTAGATGACTTATTCAGAGTGGTCATATCCTATTCATAACTGAAAACCAAGAAGTATCCGTGACAAACTGCCTGGGAAAAGCTTCAAGAACTGGTAGTAGCAAACCTTTCACATGTAAGCAATATTTTCAGGCTTTTCCCAGTGTGACCATGAGTAAAATTGTTCACTGGAGGCAGACATTCCTTTTGGCCAGTTCTGCCTTTTGTGATCTCTGCCCCCCACAGAGCTGAATCGATACCAAGTAATATCATCCTTTGTATCTCTGCTGTTTTGTGTATATAAAGAAGATAGAATTGTGTAATTTTGACAAGAACAAGGTTTTAGTCTGTAGTATGATGAATTAAACATAACTGACTTACAACAAGCCAAGAGCTTTAAGCAGTCAAGTCTGATCTGCTCGAAATCTCAGATTATTAAGCATCGGTACTGTTCTGCTCTGCTCTGAAAAGAAACAGCCTATCCAGCTCCAATTAGAAGTATAGTATTTGAAAAACAAGTTAATATCAATATAGATTAGGTAGGTAAAGACTGTGGTGCCATTTTATTTTAGCGAGGAACGCAAAAAAAAAATCTTAAAATTATTTGTTTAAATATAAAAATTTCTGGGCCTTTAACTCTAAAATGAGAAATAAACAAAATGTTTAGATCATAAAATAAATACTAAAATAATAATAAAAAATAAATTACTTTGTGATCCACATTTTACTCAGAGTAGGCATCAAAAAATCTGTCAAAAGAAAAAGAAATCCCTACAGTTAAAAATAGATATAATGGATATGGTTAATGATAATTACTTTGGAAAGATATACAATGTCATGGAGCAATATTTAGAAGGAAGAAATAGGAGGCTGGAAAGACAAGATGACTGGTGTGGGCAAGAGTAAATGAGATATGAATTTTTAACAACAGGATGGGGGAAAAAAACAATGTAATTTAAGGCTATATAGGTGAATATGGTGACAGAGTAAAATTACTCTTCTGTTTGGGAAAATGTGGCATTCATATGAATGAGACAAAACTGAATGAGCTGAAAGCACAAAATAAGACCTATGAAAAATTTGAGAACAAAGCACTTGTGAGGGAAGGACAAAATGAGCATTATGGTGGTGTGCAAAAATGCATGGAATAAACTTTAAATGAAGATGTAGACCGAGTATCACAAGTAACTGTGAGAAGATGGAAACGCAATTACTCTGATTTTTCCATACTCAGCTGAATGACCGAGAACAATCCCACATCAGAATATTCAGGATGAATATTCTGATTTCTCACAACCCTTCAGCTGACATGGGAACATACTCCACTGGAACTGACACACACACATGATCAATGAAACAAAAAATCTTGACCTCAGAGCCCAAATCAAACAGATCTGAAAAAAGCAGTTGGGGAAATCAATACAGGCAAGTAGACACTCTCCAGCCTACATTGTCTTTGTGTTTCTCTTTATTGAGGGAGGGAAGGAGTGCAGCAGAAAGTCCATGCAGTCTCCAATCCTCCTGCCATATTTTTAATTTCTTCTTGCCTGTTCCCTAAGAGGTACTACACTAGCTACTAGTCTGTCCAGAGTGCAACAGAAATTCTGCTGGTTAGTCTTCCTGCTATGGAAGAGTCAACAGAATTTCTGCTTGAAAATCAATTTTGATTAACACATATGTGTTTATCACAGTATGTGGGGATCAAACGATAGCAAAGGTAGATTATTCTCCTTTTTATGCTGGTTTGGAATTTGACAGTATACTAAATACTCTTGCAATAGGTGATTTTACACCTTATCATGTATGCCTTACATGTACATAAATATTTATGTATACAGACGCACACTTACATACCTACACTGTATTGAGGCACTTTCAAGTGCATTTCTGTCTAGTGGACCTACTCTATGGCCTAGTTTTGTTAGAGACATATTTCATCTTCAATCCAGCAGGTAACACTGCCAACTTGGATTTTTCCCTATTTACTTCATATAAAGTTCATTCATGGAAATGAGCTATATGATTACTTGATATACATTAAACACAAATTCTACATTTACCTTCCATTTATTAATTGTGACTAAAGACTAAAGAGGTTCCCCTTGTGTAGAATGCCATACTATTGCAAAATTTGGTAGAAAGAAGAAAAGATGCACTTATTCTAAGAACCCATTTCTATTTTAGAACAAAAGCTTACAAGTTCATCCTGAAGGATTAACTATGGCGGAGAAACCTAGAGGAATATAAACCTAAAGCCAAATTTAGCTCTGTGGTAAACAGAGGAAGCTGAGCCATGATTATTAAAATTACAAAAAAATCTATCCTCTTGCAATGACAGTTACACAAATCCCAGGTTAACAGGCAGAAGAAGCGACAATGTTCTTAGGAAGAGTTAAATCCAGACATCTCAACCTCACCAGTATATGATCACAGAATAAATAAAATTGCCCTGCAGCTGAAGATTTGTATTTATATTATTGGCATGACTATTGTACCTTTGAAAGCTAACTTGTGGCTGAAATGAAAGTAAGTTTTAACATTAGCATGCGTACAGGTCACTCTGATATTATTCTACCACATAATGATTCCAGAAATCTCTGGAAGATTAATGATGATCACATAATTCCAGAAAGTCAGCACTATATATGTAGAAATATATTGGTAATAAAAACCAGTCACTGTTGTGCCTTTCCCCAGTTGGGGATCTCTCACTTTTCTTTGATTTCTAAAGGCTTCAGATCAATAACTGGAGTGACATTATTAACAGCTCCCTCAACACCTTGGCCAGCACTAATATTAAATCCATTATACCTTCTGTTTGACATTTGCAGTACAGCAGAAAGTGCTGTAGATACAGTCAAGCTGCCTTGGGAATGGGGTTGGATGCAGGGTTAGTGAGATGGCTTCCCTGGCCTGACTCTAAATTCATCTCATTGATAGAAAACTTCAGCTTTTCAGAAAACTACACTAGGCAGTAAATAATTCACCTGTCAAAGTGGGTAAAAAAAATAAAAATCACTTTCATGCTGTTTTTGAAATACATTACCAAAGGGTCTTAAAAAAATATTTGACATTCCTTATTGTCATCACGTTTACAGAATTTAATAGGTATCACAACACACATCACAGTGTTTCCAAATGAGTGCTTTACTAGTGAATGATGTTGGAAACATTGACAGTTGCTTGGTTTGTAGTTGTAACTTTCACAGTAAGTTTTTTAAGGCATTTATTGTACATTGTAGGCACCATGCAATAATATAGCTCAATCAACCTGAGCAAAATTGTCAGACAAATTAACTGGTAATTCTCAGGGTATTTACACTGGCATATCTTATATCTGTATTAAATTCCTCAGCATGCCCACTCACTGTGGCATTCCCTAGACTTCAGTTCTGGTGCTCTGAGCTTCATTCAGGGCAGAGCATGACATAGGAAGCTCTGTCTAAGATATCCTTAAATTCCTATTTGTGACCACTTCAGGGCAGCTTAGAGTAGGTCACAGAACAGTGATGTTTTTACATGACTCCCCTCTTGGCTTTGTACCTCGCTCTGACACCAGGAACTGTGAACCTGAGCTGTTCAGGGATGGGTGTTCTAGGAGTCTGCAAATCAGTAAGAAAGAAATTGAAAATTCTATTAGACTATCATTGCTGGTGCATAAGAATGGATTGAAAATATGTGTAGTGGCTGTGGGCTCAGGTTCATCCTGACACTATAATTCCATAGTCTGCTTTCATTTACTGTAATTTCATTTACTGTAAGTGTAGTCCTAACTACAACTGTAGTCCTTTTCTGTCCAACTAAAAGCTGCAGAGAGAAGGAAATGGTAAACAAATGAAAACACAAACATAAGAAGCAGAAGATGGTGGCACTAGATGGGGAGAAGAGCAGCTCATCAAAATATTCTTTGACCTCATGGAAGATTCTGACACAGAGTTTAGGAAACAACCTTGCTTAATAGAAGAAAATAAGACAACAGGATCAACAGGTTATGTAGCATATTCTTGAGTACTGTGACTTCACAAGAAGCGAGGGTCTTGTGACAGTGCTTGAAACCTTGCTGGCATGGGAGGCAGCCATCCCTGTGATGGGATTAAGGCCATCCCAGAGCAAGGCTGCAGTCCCTTCATGTCCCTTTGGCATAATATGGGCTTGCCTTCCCTGCTGCTTTTATACATAAGGGACTCTGACACAAAAACCTGAAGATTCCTGCTGAGATGATTTCAAAGGTGTCTGCTTGCTACATCTCTGCCATCTTCCTGCCTAAGGTTGTCAAGCATGGTGTGCTGCTATTCACAGCTCAGATTAGCCACTGGTAAAACCACCTCAGATTTTGGCTAATATTAGTATCCTGGCTGTGAATGTTACAGCTGACAAGTGACAGTGCCCATGCTCTTCCCTCTCGTGTAGTGGCACTAATGTGTGGCAGAGGTCCCAGTGTGTAAGCAGAGCAATAACCTCCTAGGTGCCTTTAACAAACTCTAGAATCTCAGTCCTAATAAAGCATTCTTGTCTGAATGTGTGATCAAAGAAAAACTGTGAAAGAAAAATTGACGTGGATGTCTCCAAGGTTCCAGGCCTATGCTGCTCTTTCAGTTTTTATTTCCTGTGCCTACAGTAAACCCTTTCCCTGGTAAAAGGACAACTACAACACGCAGAGGAGTGCCTTTTATAGACATGGACAACTCTGAGCAATAACAGCTGTCTCCTTTTGATTCTTTTGGATATTTTCCCAGATTTGAGGCGAATTTTGCAGCAGGGGAAAGATCTATGCTGCTTTAGCACTTCTGCTGGGAATACCCAAGCCAACAAATCTGCAGCTTGCTTGGGTGTGTCAACAGGTGCTGCAGTCTCAGGAGGTGCCTGGCATGTAGGCACACATGAAGATTCAGCAAGGGTCAAAAACCCACAACCTTCCAGCAAATGTACTAATTCCAGCCACAAAGTGGACTGCTTATATTCTACTATTTGAATAGGTTATATAAATAATGAGAAAATACTCAAAAGAAAGATTTCATTTCTGCATATGTCTGCTGATGGCCAATAAGAATGTAGAATGAGTGAAACCAGAACCCTGTTACCTTAACTGAAGATGGATGGGGCATTAAAGCTTTATAAGAAATATTTCCTACAGCCTAACTCAGTTTGAGGGTGGGACTACAAGGAAGTTCAGTGTTCAGTGAGGTGTCAATGTAATTTTATGTTTTTAATTTCCTCGGTTTTGAAATTGCCCAAAGAAACAATTTAATTGCTATGCATGTTATAGTTTGAATACTTCCAGCTGGGCTTTTAAAATACACATTTTACTGAAATGAACAGGGTAGAAAAGAAGTAGGTCTCCTCTACATTTTACTTGTAGTGTTTGACTGGTAACAGCATAATTTTATTGACCATTTACTTACTCTTTTTATATGCTCTTACTATTTTTGTCATTTTAATAGGAAAAAGATTTTAAAAGTGAAAATCTAAAAATCTAAAATTAACAGAATATTACTGGGATTCCATAATCATGGTTTAGTCCTGCCTCCATGGGTAGCTACCCTTGTGTGTGATGTCAATCCTAGCATAGGAAATGCTATTACCAAAAATATGTTCTGCTAAGACCTGAGAAAATACAGTTGCAGTGACAGACCTTTCAGGTGCTAATCTGTTCCATCCCAAGTACAGGCAGTCAGCCCTACCAAGACATGTCCCAAGAAAATCTTCTAGTCTTTTTAGTATTGCTTACTCCTTCTGATTATCTGCAAAGTACCTCTTCTACCAAGTAGCAACTCAGAAAAAAAAAAAAAAAAGAAAAAAAAAGAAAAAAAAGAAGTAAACTTTCTTCACATCTGAGCAATTTTGCTTAATAGAGCAATTCTTTAACTTCTCATGTCTAACTGGTATGAAAAATCACAGAGATGATATCCAAAGAGAATTTGGGTAACATGTGTGAGAAGGAGACCTTTTAAGGGAGTGGATTTGCTTTACTTTACTTCCAGTTCCCTGCTAGAATAACTAATGTTCTTTTCAACTGAGAGTTTAAGTGAAATGCTATAGACTGTACTTCAGGCACCCCATGGGTTAACTTGCTATTGTAGTTATTCTTTGACCAAAGTTCTGTCTGATATATTTTGCTAAGTTGTCTAAATCCTGCTGTAGTATTGATTTCTCCCTTTAAAAGCTCTCACCCATTCAGTAAGCTCCAAGGACCTCTTGTCCCAGCTCAATTCACTCTAAAATGCAGCTGGGATATGTTATTCCTGACACCAGTATTACAGTTGCTAACTGATGTTAGAGATATGAGATGGTTTTAGAAACAGAAAGGGAAATGTTTCTTTACCACA
>NC_031774.1:36357512-36375012 GCF_001522545.3 Parus major | reverse complement strand
ACAGATACCAACAGTGATATCCACAGGCAGGGAACAAGCTGCAAGGCTGCATCTCAATGGTAAATCCCTGCCAATTATGTTAAAACTAATTATAAATCTCTTTCCTGTAAAATCATAACCCTAGCTGAAAATAATCCACATCCCAAATAGAACATGGGATACATTTTAAAATAGACGTTTCCCCAAGGTTAAAGTTAATGTCTTGGTTGCACATAGTCTCAGAAAATAAATAGTTCAGTTGCAGCAAGTAATTTTAGTTTGGTTCATTCTAAATTCACACACCTTTACAAAAATCATCAGTGAAAACAAGACAGTTCAGTTTTAGTACCAAATCATACTCCATGCTGTATTGCACTTTCAGGAGCTACATCAATCTGCAGTAACTATTTCATTCATCTGGTATTGTTACAGAGTGTAAATCAGGATTCATAAATGATCAGTTTGTATCCTTTGGGAGGGAGGGATTACATGTAAATAATCCCTTTAATGTACGCATCGCCTCTAAGCATTTCACACAGCAATAAATTGGTAAACTGAATTTGAGCAATTAAGAAATTAAATGAAACTAATAGAATGTGTATTTTAATATTTCTTGGTGGTTATTTGGGGATTAGTGAATATGAAAACAGCCACTCTCCTTCTGTATGAAGGTAAACTGCAGCACTTTGATAAAGTCTATCTGTCAGCTTTTCACTACTGTATTTCAGTCACAACTCCTCTTTTGAAATTCTGCAATATACCTTACATTCCACAGTTGTATTATTAACTGCATTAAACTATGAAGTCTAAGTACTCATTTCAATAGAAGTAATCACAGATCCCATAGTGAATGGAAACAAGACAAACTACCCCTGAACATGCTACTTATAAAATGATTAACACAAAATGTTTGAGGCAGGAAGGCACCATGACAACCAGTCTTGCTTCAGTCCCCTCCACTCCACATCCACCTGCTCCCACCTCCCCAGAAAACAGCTGTGGTTCAAGGGCAGCCTGGACAGAAGTGAAATGAAAAGGCACATGCACAGGAATAAAGTGCTCTAATAGAAGAAACACAGAAAATTATGGGTTTTATAGGATCAGACACAGACTTTGGCTATCTTCCCTTGTTTTAAGGAAGCAAGGGGGAGAGACTGTTCTGAGAAGCAAATGGTGAAGGAATGTAAGGGAAATTCCAGCATCTGTTACAAGTATGTCATAAGAAGCAATGGCAAGGTTTATGACCACTGTAACTGAGTCCATACAAACAGAATTACTGATGTTTTGGATTTGGAATTTTACGTGCATTCTATAAAAATAAACTAAAAAAAAAAAGTATTTATTTTTCTGAATAACATTATCATTATTCATTAATTCATTGTTGTTACAAGATATTGCAAATAAATCTGTATGTTGTCAGGTTATAGACAGGTTAACTACAGCAGTGCTGTGAACATGAAAGATCAAAAAGAAAGCAATTATATTTCCCTTATCTGCATAAGGTTATAAGAAGAGCTGTGATCTAATTTATTCTTTCTTCCAATCTTTAGCTGAAATCAAGAACATTCAGAATTATACCATGACCTAGTTATACTATGGACTAGTGTGGCAATAACAACAGATATCCCTAAGAAAATAATTTCAACCTCAGATGACAAAAATCGAGAGCAACCATGAACAACCTATTACCCAGAAGCAGCAGTTTAATAGCGTACTTCATTTCAGCCTGTAGCCTAAAAAATACAGACTCTAAAAGGAAATAGTAGACTTTCAGAAGATTCTATATAATTGCACAGTTCAGGTCTTCTCATTAGCCAATTTACTCTCCTTCAGATTTACAGCTCTGAATGTAACAAAATCTTTGTCACATGGTGCACTTAGGATTTTCACCCTTCAAATTAATTTCTTTTTCTCACAGGAAACTAATTCAATAGCACCCACCGAGTTTTAGGCTTCCATTTGCTGCTGTGAGAGCAGCCTTTTCAGGGCCTTAGAGCCCAGTACAACACTAAGTATGTGTCTGATGTTAAACCTCTGCTGAACTTTCCTCAAGGTAAATGGGATGCAAATGAATGTTTGGTTGTTTTGTTTAATATGGATGATCTCAAGCACCTTTGAACTGTTCTGCTGCCAGCTGCCACTTACCACTAACAGAGAAGTAAATTTTATAGGGTATGCATTGGGTCATTTTAAACTAATCTCTGCAAAAAAATTCATTTGGACTAAAAAACCTGTCTGATAGTACCACCTCTGCAAGTTGGTTTGATGGGTGTAAGAACGCGGGAGAAAAGCCCAAGGTACTCTAGCTGGCAGTGTAGTCACACAGCTTACAATTTACTTCCACAAACATTTATAAAAACACAGCAAAATGAGCAGTTTGTGCTCCTATCATAATGTACAACCTCATGTAGAGTAATACCTCCATGAAAACCAAGCTGTATTGCTTCTGCTTCTTTGTACAAATCTTTGCATGACTAAGAGCAGCAAGTGACAATGTTCTCCGGTTAACAGGGACTGATTATTTGTGCTTCAGCACATCCATAATCATGATGCACAGAGAGACAGAATTATTTTCATACACTGACCTGACTGGTAGAAAAAGGCTTCTTTTCTAACTGAACTGAACATGTATAGGATGCATGCAATATGCTCTAGAGGAATGGGTACTGTGCTAGCTGCCAAAAGGTCTCTAGCTATTCTCATGCATGCATGTCTCTGAGCAAGACGAGTTGTACATGCTGACTGCATTTGCCACTCTTCAGTCACAGTGGTCACCACTATAAAGAACATAAATTTACCAGTGGTTACCGCTCTGCACAGTAGTATCTGAGATACTACTGATTTACTGTGAACAATAGTGAGAATGGGAAAGAAGCATAAGAAATGAGAGTGGTTCATGGTGGAAGTATGGAAATTGCAGGTCTGGATTTTATTTCAGTAACATTGGTTTTACAGCTGGTTAACTGTACTGACTTCAAGAGAATTGCTGCAGATTGTTACTAATGAAGTGACTATAGAGTGTGAACCTCTGTATCTGCTTACAGCAACAGGAAACTGAAGATTTTTTAGCAGAAAAATGGGTGAGCAAAGTTTTTCCTTTTCTTTTGCAGTATATTTTTTTATAAGCCATTTCCAAAAATCTCAGAGCACTTAATATTTTAAAGAAGTCACTGTAATGCCATAAAATCTTGAAAGTTATAAAAATATCTAAGATATTGGGTCTTCATATTTGGTAACTTCACTGTTTGGTGAATAGCAGAACTATTTTAGAGTTTAGGTGAGTTTTCTAAATCAGAATCATCACACCTTTCTGGAGGATATGATTCCTGGGAAACAGACATATCAATAGCCTTTCCTCTTCTTCCTTCCTGAGCAATACTGTCTAACTGTATTATTATTGCAACAACAAAAGTTAGTGCTACAGTAAATCTCATTTGATCAAATAGATTAAACAGTACTTTGAGGTTGTGGAAATGGACAACACACTGCAGACTCCTTAATGTTTAAGGACTGATTAATTAAATACTTTTTAAGGTGAAATATGGTTACAAATAGCTCAGTAATAGAAGAAGCAGTAATATATCTATGCCATAATGAATTTTCTGTATTAGGATTAGCACACCAAATTGCAGATAGTTAAATAAGCATTTAAATTATTAATTTTCTCATTATTTCATTTTTCTCTAGATACTAAGCTCCATGTAACCCAACACGAAAGATTAGAGATGAAATATGAAACACAATATGAAAATCACACCGTACTACAATTTATAAAATAATACATCAAGAAGAAAGTGAAATACAATGTAATGTGGTATCAACATTAGAATTGGTTTTCCAGCGGACTAATGGGTATGATACCTCCCTCTTCATAACTTTTACAGATCACAGGACTTCTCTATATTGAACTGCTTGGTCAGAAATGCTATGTTCTTTGCCAATCCATCTAACTTTCAATTTTAATTCACATATCTCAAGGACAGACACAGAAACTGAAAAACCTGAATAAAGTTTTGCATATGTTAGTAGAAAGAGGAGAAATAAAAACTTATCTTCAATACTGAATTGAATAGAATAAAAAAGACTTTCAATTACTGTACACACATGTATATACACACAGCAGTATGTAACTCATTTAGAAAAATGAGTTACAGGAAAAAAAAAATCCATGAAATTACAGCAATTTTCATTAAACTGTTGACATCAGTGGAGGCACTTTCAATTTAATCCAACGTGGGACTATAGAATGAGATTCAAATTGCCCTTTCAGGAAACAAAAAAAGTCTTTACAGTGTCTCCCCAAAGGCCAGGGTCAACTTTTCAAAAGCAGACTTTGATTCCGGATGCTCAGCCCGAGACAGCTCTTTGGAAAATTTTGCCATGGATATAAAATCCTTAATACCTTTATGTTAGGCAGCTATCAGCTGGAGAGTTTTCCTGTTGGGACAGGGTGGGGGCTTGTAGCCTTCTGCAGCTGATATCAAGTGGCACCTAGTCTGTCAGGAGCAAGTATATTCAAGGCAGCTAACAGTAGCACTGGGTATTAAACAGATACCTTTGGACACTTGCTTTTGCTCAACTCAGCTCCCATTTTCTCTCATACCTTTGGTTTTATTTTCTCTTCATCTTGTACAGAGATTGCCCATGGCAGGTCTTTGTAATGCTTTATAACCCAAGAATGAAAAAATTAAAGGTCTTTGTACAAGCCTCTATGACCCTGTGCCAGTCTGTGAAGGGAGCCCTTCCAATGTTCTACGAAACTTGCAGTCTAAATCCTGACCAAGACCATGGTGGTGTGGGAGGGAGCCTCTAAATTAAGTCTCCCCTATAACTTCTGCCTTTTACAACAGTAGCAGAATGGATTTGACCAGGTACATAGTAGGAAACTGGGATACTGGCTAAAAGATCCAATTTCACAACTTTCTCAAACTATTTTCTACAATATATTTGTATTTTGCAAAATTGAGTAACAGAAGAAAAGATTCTACCATTTCTTTGGAAAAGAGGAGACATTTCTCATTCACTTTTCCTTAAAGACTGTGGAATATTTCCCCAGAATGTCTCTTTTGTTTAAATGAATATTCTTGTATTTCAAACCAGCCCATCTCTTTCTCGAGTCATAGGTCTTCTCTACTTCCATCTCAAATTCTCTCCCTTTCCTTTAGTTTCTTTTTGCATCCCTCTGGAAAATTATATCTGTTTTTATTGCTACTCAGAACTTGAGGTCATTCCAAGTTTTAAAGATACAAAAGCCTTACATTACTACATCCAGATCTCAGAGCTGCAGGGTGAGAGCAAAACATAGCTGCCAAGATATTTAGCTTCAGTTTTATAAACTGTGAGTGAGTCAGGAAAATAGGAGCACACAGAAAAGCAAAGCATGAAGTTGCAGAGAAGACAAGAGTTATATATGATGCAGACAGATACTGTCTCCAAATAATTGCCTTCCTCTTAAAAGTGATTAGTCATATTGATCACTTAAAGTAATACCTTCCACAGTCAGATTAGTTCAGAATTCACAAATGTGTTGGTGCAGGGGGACATGCTGATGATTTTGGTGTTTTTACAGCTGCTTTTGTGCTATTCCTTCTATGCTAAATTAGCCATTAGCCACAGATCTGGATCCTAAACATGGCATATTGCAGAAATATGTTGGGTTGTGTCTTTTTAAACCTTTCAATAGGTTTACATCTGTCCTGGGTCTCCATTCTGTGAGTACTTGCACATCTACATAACTAATGGAGTGGAGATGGATGATTCAACATACTGGGGTGTCCTCTGGGCATCCTGTATCCTCCCACACTGAGGATGAGCCTCACAACTTGCATGCCACTCCTTCCAATCACAACATTAACTTTACATCATGAGAATTGACATTAAGATTGAATGACCCTCGATTTGGCACTTCACTTTGGCAAGGGACACTGATACTACAGCAGATTTCAAACTCGATACCAGACTTACTACAGTATTGGCCCATTGTCAGCAGTCAGTGAGCCTTTTGCAAACATCCTGGAGTATCCTTTCCTCATCATATCTATCTCTTGTCCTCAGCTACAGTCACAACATTTGGTGGTGGCAATCACCTGTTAGCTTCTGCTGTGGAATAAATTTCCTTCCTCCTGCACAAAAAATCCATTATTCTTGAAGAAAGCGTAAATCTAGCTTAGTACTCCATTTGTTTTCCAGCAGGAAAATGAATGGCCTTGTTTCAATTACATTTACAGTAAAAAATATAGCATTTACAGTATTTGAGTACAGTGACTTTGGCTGTTTTATTTATGAATATCGATTTCTGCATAAGGGTACCATTTCTGCTTTACTTACTTTTTTGGTGAATGAGCAGACTAATATTGGCTCTTAGGTGAGTCACAGCAGGTACTGCATAAAATACTGCTGAGCCTGTAAGAAAGCTCTCGTCATACTATTTAGCAACACAATGCCAACAAGGATGAGGATAGAATATTTCTCTCTGAGGGTTAGTTCTTACACATACTGATGTCTACAAAAGTTTTATTATCAGAAATCAGCAGCTTTCAATCAGAGTTTTTAGCAGTGAGTGCTGGAGTTCTAAACTACTGTATGCAGCGAGAAAGTGGGGTTTTTTTGCATTTCTTCAAACACTAAAAGAACAAAAATGGCTACAGAGTAGCAGTATATCAGGTACCTCAACAGTGTACCTGAAAGAAGCCTTCCTAGGGTAGATCCAATGTTTTGTTCCTGTGGTTTGCAGCTGCCAGTGAGCTGCTAAGAAGTACTATATGGACTGTCTCCTCTCTGTTCATATCTGTCCACTAGAGACAGAGTGGAAATCACTGATCACACTTCAGATACCTCCTTGACCTCCAGCAGCCACAGCCACAAATTTCTCTCAAAAAACCAAACTAAACCAAAAACCTAAACAAAAAGCCACCACAAAACAAACAAATAACCCCACCCACAAACCTGTGGGGATTTTCATTTGATCAGCTTTACACATTCTAAGAAAAATATTGCACTTTCTGCTTTTCAGAATTTAATAGGATCAGGGATAAATATGGATATAAATAAAGTTACTTTGGGAAAAAAATGCTCAAGGTGTAAAGCAGCCCAAAATCCCAAATTTGAAATATATAAATCAAGTACAGATACAGATAGTCCAAGGTGCATAAATGGCTTTGACTTTAATGGAATAAAATACAGAGATCCTTTCATATTCAAAGCAGTCTGTAGACTAACTGGACTAATTGTATTCAAATCCAAATTTTTTAGGCATTCAGAAATTAACATCACAGTGGATAGTGGGTCTTCATAATAGGATAGATTTCACAGTGCATCAATTATTTTATTATTTTATTTTATTACTTTTGTTTTCATGGAATGATGTATCAAAATGGCCTGGGAAGAAAATATCTAGATAGAAATTAAATATGTGGGCCTCAGATTTGTCTTTTTGAGCATTCTGGTTTGAACTGACTCACTGGTTTAAAACGTATTTATGTATGTAACAATAAAGAGTAAGAATTATCCAAGAGCATGTATATCCACTTCTGTTGAAGTGTTTGATTTTTGAAGGCACTTTAACTTTTAGCCTCATCATCAATGTGAATAAAGAAAGAAATAAACCTGATATTCCAAACTTTTGGAGTGGGCTTTATCAAGTACTTTACAGATTGTGATAGCTTGGTTTGGTTGGCTAAGAAAACAGTAGATCCATCTTCTGTGCCATCAGTTAAAGAATGGAGATCTGAAAATGTGATGCAGTTCATTGCTCCCTATTAAATGCTCAACTTTTAGAGACTCACAGAATGACTTGGGAGCATGTACGTTCTCCCAGCTCTGACATTTCTACTTGGCAGCCATGTTATTTTATGAGGATAGTGTCAGCAAACTGGATATGTGGCTTGAAATCCACTCCACTATGTGTGCAGTACCTCACAGACCATTTAGAGGACTGACTTGACCTAGTGAGAGAAAAGCAAAGAGACCTAAAAGCAACAAAGCATTAGTAAATATCTGCAGAAAGTGTAGGGGTGTTAGAAATGGCCCAGCCCACACAGAGCTGATATGAGGCACATCCCTGATAGCTACATTGTTTCACTTAATTAATCTGGTTCCATATAGAATTTCCTAATTTCTATCAGCAAATATATGGTGACAACTAGTAACTTACCACACCCTTTCACTTAGCTTGAAAAATCCACATAAAATCAAAATTACTACTAAAAAAAAGACAAAAACTTATCAAATGTAAAATTAGATTAAGAGTCAATCAAAATCCAACTGTGAATTTATCATTTCAATGAATTTCAATGAATGGTTTAAAATCTGTTCAAAATCTATTTGAAAATGAATATGTAATAATACAGGCATATCTCTTTTTCAAAGCTAGTATTGTCAGATGTATTCTGTGCATTATAATTCATGAACAGGGTAGATGACTATTTGAGAAGTATTAAAATGAGCTGACTTTTCAATACAAGTGTCTGGACAATAAGTTTTTCTATTCTTGGCAATTCAGAAATGTAGACAATTGTGCTAGAAAAATAATGTGTATTGTAATATTCATTGTACAGTAGTAGTATAGTAAGTGGCAATTCTGGACATTACAAGAGACACAAGGATTATTTTCTGTGATTGCACAGAGAATACTTGGATTTCTTGTGAAGCTTTTGCATTGGAAATGAGATTCATCAGTCTGAACAGGGCAGGGTTAGAGCCCTTAGCAACATGCTTATTTTGTAGAAGGTCACTCAATAATAACTTCCTCTGCCCTCCAAGCTTATTAAGACTGACTGGCATATATTAATGAAAACACCTGATTCTCCAACCATAAAACCCAGACAAAGACTTTATTTTAATATTAAGGAAGGAACCCTTAATTAGCAGGGTTTCAAAAATGTCAGCTTCTTCTATTAGCTGTTCTGGTCCATCAAAGCCATAATCCCTACTGTCAAATTTCATCACATGATAGACAGTTTGCTGGCTATCTTTTTTTTTTTTAACTGATCATACTGACTGAAGCTTTTTATTTTGCCATCACATTTAACAAGTTTGTATGCATTTCATTGTTACATTGCTGATTTTACTCCTTTCAAAGTCTGCCTGTGTCAGCTAAAAGAAGAAAAAATCTGGGGAAACAAAGTATTACATATTGATACACAGACATATAATTAAAGACTTTCGGGGAGAGTTCTCATTCATAATATTGATTCTTTTCTAGGGCAGGCAAGTGTGCTTCTGTGAAAACATGAATAAAAACCACCATTCACAGATGAATTTCCATTTCAGGCATGTTAAGAGGAAAAAAAAGAACAAATGCTTGAAATATTGCGAAGACCTTTAGAGATGCATGTTCTTTAGAATTAACCCACAACACATCTTCATGCTGCATAAAATTTGTTCAAGTATATGTTGCTTGCACTGCCCTCCAAATGAGAGATTGTGCCAAATTTTACTGAAATAAACATACCAATTTAAAAGGATTTATATTCTAGCTTCATTCAGCATTTCTGTGTTTGTTAAACATTCACACTCACAGGAATCTATTTCTTTGACTTAAAAGAAAGCAATAGAAGATTACTGTCCTGTCAAAGACTTAAATGTCCCATCTAAACTCTCTCAAACATGGTCTGTGGATTTGATAAAGCTCTGTTTTCAAAGCCAGCACATACCTATGTAGGTTTTCTCTTCTTTAACAAGAAAATGAAAATTTATATAGAATTTGTAGGATGATATTGAATTTAGATGAAGTACACTACTGTGGTCTTTCCATGCCAATTTCCATTTTTCCTCCAAATATTTCCTCTTAAAATTGTAGGTTTATTTGTTAATAATAAATGCAATGCTGCACATACAAGAAATGATACAGTAAAAAGGAGTCTTAGTATTGAAGTTATAACTGAATCCAGGTAAGAAGAACAAATTTCCAGTATTCAAGAAAAAGGAAGAACTTTTTGAGTGGAAGAGTATGGGTAACATGTGTATTTTAATGTAGGAGAGAAACAGTCTGAAAAAAAAGAGCAAGGTATGCTAGAGTTAACGAATGAGATGTACAGGCTTCTGCCAAGAACTGGAGGCAGCATGAGAAGCACCAGAAAGCCAAAAATCAGTAAAGGGAAATATCGGCAATATGAGAGTAGTGAAGCAGAGTTGTCAGAAAAATAAAAATGTTGGGATACCTAGAGGCTTGTGAGAAAAAATTGTAACAGTCACAGTTTACACAGACTGAAGCAAAAAGTGAGACTGAGGTTGGATGAAGAGGGGAAGATTACAGAAATGCAGCTAACCAAATGATTAAGAAAAGGATAGAGATGAATCAACAAATTTTGGATGATTTTGTGTACAGGGTGCTATGGAAGGCATGGAGAGGAAAACACGATAGTGAATCTGGATAACAAGATGACAGTTAATTTTCAGTTGACAGAGAGAAAGAATGGTTAAAATATGTTTACAGATGTACTCCTGCAGTATTTGGCATTACTGAAGAGCAGAAAGGAGGGAGAAGGTTCTGTGGCCTGAGAGATGCATACAGACTGCAAAGAGCCATGAATTCTGAAGAAAAAAGACACTTTTAGAGCTCAGTGGTATTTTTTGTATCTTAAATGTTATAGCACCTAATACACGTTAGGAAATAGTAAACCAAAAGATCGCTTCTGCTAAGACTGAGACACGAGCAAGAAATGAAGGAGGTGTTTGAAATACAACTGCAAGGGTCAGTAAGAATGACAATACTCACAGAAGCAGGAGAAAAAAATCCAAGACTCAAAATTACAGAGGGTGATGGAAATTTTTGGCAGAAATGAGAGGTAAGTGGTGAAAATGGGGCTGAAGTCACAGAAACATCAGCAGAACAGAGGGAAACCAAGAGCTAATAGAGGAGATAGAGAGAGAAAAATCAGAGATATGACCACTGAGAAGTGCAAAAACCAAGGAAGGAAGCGGTGCTTCTGAGGGTGAAGGACAAGTATAATGCAGAGAATAAGTCCAATAAAGCATGAAAAACAAAAGATATTCTTTGCTAAAAGATGGTCTGTAAACTGACTCACTAGCTACACCTTGTAGATACACGTTATCTACATGTGACTCAGATAATTCAGATGTTTAGTGAAATTATATCCTTCCTACCCCAGGAAAACAATTCTTCACACTGTGGAATTCTTTCTGCAGCTAATAATTTCAGAAAGCTATACATGTTAATTGGAGATCCTTGTAGCACTGTCTTTTTGAATGTTCTGCTTAGACTTTACTGCTTCCTGAGTGCCTATTTCTATTGCAAGTGACTGTGTATGTTTTTGAGGTGAACTTACACCAAGACACTGCGTTTATTTTAATGGGTTTAAGTGACTGTGAACATTTACTCATATGATTTCTCTGTCATTTAACTATTTAGTAATAAATTTCACTATTTAGAACAGAACTCCTTTTGAATGATACATCTAAGGAGTGGAGCAACAGTGGATGGCAGCAAAATAATGAGGCCAACACTTGAAGTTCAGTTCTCCCTCCAGCATCACTCACAATACCTACCAACTAAAAACCAGTTAAACAGGAAAGCTGTATTAGTTTTAGACTCTGAGCAATCTTCATCTTGAGAGGTATATGAAAACTAACCTTAGTTTTGAAAAGGTTTTCCTATAAATGCATCCAATTAAAGTAAAAGGATCTGTGACCAAGTCACTTGTGATTCCACTGCAGAGTAAAATACATATAACATGGTCCCTACATTCAAGCATTTTTAACAGCAATATATTTTTAGGCTTTTCCCTTCCTCTTATTCATTATATATTTTTTATATTAGATGGTTCCCCAGTTTTAATTTTCATGTATCTCCCACAGCTAATGCATGCCAGCATCTGTCTTATACAACAAAACACAGTGAGGGTGTTTTTGTTCTTTGAACAGTCCTGCTGTTCTGCCAGCACACAGGCTCTGTGAGGGTCCAGTGTCTATCTTGTACTGCTCCCATTCTGAATATGCAGTTGATTCCATAGGAACATAGAACAAAGAGAGGAAGAAGGAAAAGAGAGCAAGAGAGGCTTTTATGATTGGCAGGATTCAGATGTTATGTTTCTGGCTAAGCCTATGATCTGGGAAGGTCCAAGATCTGGTATGTCTTGCTAGCAATCACCATGAAGTCCTATAAAAATTGCACAGGAGGGAAAGGCTCCAGGTACCTAACATAACAATAATTAAGAAATTCTCCTTCTCTTTATAGTTGCTTTGTCAGGCCTTGATTGCACTTTATGTTCATGATAGCCTCTCAATATCCTTTCTCATGATGCCCAACATTTGGCCTACTTTTGCACATTCAGTTGACAATTTCAGAGAACTAACCATAGTGACACCAAGCACTTTTTCCTGAGGTGTAACTAACGCTCTAGTTGAACATGATAATAGCAGTCTCTGCTATCAATTGAACTGTCTCATCCAAATGGCAGAATTAAGAACAGAATGACACTAAAAATGGTTTGTCATATTCTAGGTATGACTTAAACCTCAGATATTCTGTAGCCATGCTACATGTAATACCTGTTTGGGAAACTGTGGTGCTGCCTTGCTGCTGGAATCCAGATGGTGCACCACAGTGTGGCAACTTCTATGCTTGACTGGCACTTCCTAAGCCTCTATTCAGCAGGATGATAGCATTTTATTGTAAGTTGTTTTAAATCATACATGGGTGTATAATATGTGTGTTTTGTATCAGATGCAGCCAGAATGGTGTATTTATGGACTGATGGTCCCTGGATACAGCAAGGGATAATGAGGCTTATGTGAGGAACAGAAGGGAGAAAAAGGTAAAAAAGCAGAAGAATAGCATAAGGATGCAGGCAAATGAATATAATTGATTTTTTCAGTCGCTACAATTTTGAGTGAGAAATTCTGGGTTGCCTTCTTTACAGCAATGCCACTTTTGTGGATCAGAATGGTCAGTTTTTCACTGACAGGCAAGAATATTCAACACTCTTCAGTTGGAAAAGAGTATTATAATCACTGACTGGAAAGCCTGCCTGCTGGCAATGTAAGCTATTATTTTTGTATATAGTGTGCACAATTAATACTAGTGTATTTGGACCAATCTGTGCTGCAAATAAAGCTGTGGCCTTTCCTTGCCAAAAAGAGTGTAATTTCAAGCCATCAGGATTTGCATCTTGGGAAAGGATGGAAAATGAATATGCCAAAGATAAAAGGAAAAAAATATATTGCTTTAAAGAAATGGTAAATTACTGAATGTAAGAGGAAGGGAATTAGGTTCAATGATAGTTAAGTATGACATTTTGTTTCTTGACTTTTCTCCTACTGTTGGAAAGAACTAAAGGAAGCTAAATGAGATCTCGATATAAATATCTAATTAGACTTTTGCAGTCCAAAAATTGCCATAAACCACATTTTCCTATGTCTACAGTCTCTACTCAAAATGTAATAAAATTCTTAGATTTCAGAATTATAGGCGTTTAGATGCAGTGCACTGCATTGACTGCAGTGTATGGTACACAGCCCAAAAGTTTAAATACATTGCTAGGGATATACAAATTTTCTATTGCCTTTTTCAAAGCCAGTTTACATTCTCATACTTCTCTGCAAAATGCTTTTCACTAAATTCTCCTGTAAATATTTTTACACACTGAACTGACTTTTCAAAAGAAAATAGAAGCTTGGTGACAGAAGCTGTACACCTGTGCATGCCTATGTATGACTTAATTCTCTTTCCTACACATAAAACTCTCAATGGATTTTTTAAAGCATTTGGAAGCATATAGACACAAATACTCAGAGCCTGCTCTGGAGATGAGTTTGAGCATGAAAGAATCATCTGCATTGTTTCAATTAAATTGCCTTCAGTACTGCAGGCACCTCTGGCAGGGTTCCAGGCTCCAGAGAGTTTGAATTGACTCATGGTACTATGAATAAGGGTCAAACTGACTCTCACCTTTGCAGCACTGATAGAAGCCCTATATAAATCACTTGATATATAAATATTTATTTATCAACATGCATGGTGTGGTCTGCACATATTTCATAAAGAAGATGGTTTACATTTTCTGAACTCAAGGTAGAAATCAGCACTACCTGATGCTCACTAGTTAACAGGATTTTTTTACTACTAATACATCATAATCGCCAGGGTTCACACAAAGCAAACAAATTAACTCCTAACTATATAGGGACTGGTCTTACATTCTTATATACTAAAGAAGAAAATGAATTTCTGAAATGAACTGCACAACAGCTCACCATACTGACATACTGTGGTGTGTTCCAAATCCAAGAGTACATTCTTAGCATATTATCTGTGTCAGCTTCACAAAACTATTACAGTTTCAGTTTTTCTTTGTGTCTGTAATGGTTCCCCATCATCCTGATAAGTGGGCAGTCATTTCTCCCTACATAGATAGGGCTGTGAAGGAGAATTAGATTTCAACAATTATGTAACAGAGATTAATTGATTGATTAGATTATTAATTAAAGTTTCCATTAAATTCTCTTTTTGAAAAGCACAGGAACCTGAATCCCCAGGGTTTTTTCTAACCCTTGAAATCATAAACAAGAGAATGCATAACTAAACATTGTACCTTATCTTGTGAAGAATAATTAAGCCAGTGGATGCATTGCTGTGAAGGAAAATATTTTTTCTTCCAAAATTTTTTTTTTTCCTACAAACCTTAGGAAAAAGAAAGCAGCTTTCAGGTTTCCCCTGCTGCAATAGAGGAGCAGACACCAAAAGTAATGTTTCAAACACAGATGTACTCATATGTATGCCTGTTTGTGTGCAATCTGTTTGGGGTTTATATGCTATACACTTTTAAGAAAAGATAAAGAAGTGAAAGCACAACTTACGTTGTTTCAGATTTGAACTGATGTGGTCTACCTAGAAGTTCCAGCCATATAATATTTGAGAGATTGTAGAAAAATAAAAACAGCAAGTGGCCTTTTAGGTAACCCATAATTAAAAGCAATTTTGAGCTGTCTTTTCAGGGAAGCTACCCAGGGGAAGTATTTGCTACCTGTTTGACCTTCACAATTGTGAGTCCTTGGCAGTGTCAGCGACCCTCTGAACTGAATTCAAAACTAATCTCTAACAGAAAAAGAGAAACAGAATTCATGCAAATCATATTAATTCCAACATTTCCCCAGTGAGCTGGGTATAAACTACAGCCTAATTAAATATTTTTTAACGATGTGAGTAATTTTTGCCAAGGGGCGGATTCAGGCGAAAATTTAATATGAGATCACAAAAGCTGTTCCCAGCGTTGATTCTGTAAATTAATGACTATCTGCCTTATGATAAAAACATGCTGCCAAGAATGAAAATGAAGTCAGCAAAGCTTGCTCTATTTGTCTAACAACCAAATATACAGAATGCAAAACTTTAAAGGATATGGAAAATTTCCATTGTCTGTATGATGTACTGATAAAGATGCATGACAGCATAAAGCTGCTTTATGTTATACAAGACTATCAATTCTTATTAGTTATCACTAATATAGCATTAGCTATTGTCAGCTATGAACTTCAGTGAGACAGTGCTAAGCACCAAAGTCAAGATCCTGAGAGGTATTAATTTATGTGTGGGTAGGATAATGTGCTATTGACCATTTCATGAACTGGGTGTCTCTAAGACACACTGAATGTGGCACAATTTCTCAGAACTGCTTGCGAAAATTCAAGCATCTTACCTAACACTTAAAAAGACCTTATCACTGTAGTATCTGGGCACCAATCTTAAGTGCTTGTCAGAAAGAAAATCTCATTAAACCAATGTTATTAGTGTTTTCAAATAATAATTCACAAAAAATAAAACTACGATCAAGAGAAACTGTGTAAAAGAACAGGAATTACTCATGTATCAGTCTGTCCAGATTTTTATCATGATTTGGAAATTAAACAATAAGCCTTATGTGACTAAAAGGCTGCTTTATAAAATATTGTATTACATCAGATATCGAAGATATTCAAATGCAAAATCATGTGCTGAACCAATAAAAGACTCCATGCTCCTTGTTCTTCCCATGCTAACCTAACTTGTAACAAGACAGCCAGTTAACACCAAGCAATTACAAAGCATGGCCAGATGACAGGTGACCAGGACTTTGGTAGCACCCTGGTCAAGAGGCCAGCCCACTCTAAGGGCTTTGCAGCCTTATTTATTTAAATTTTTGCCAGTGTTGGCCACTGAGACTGAATTTACAGCTTTTCAATTAAAAGGTCATTCTGTGCTAACTAGCACGCCATTGCCTCATTATAATCATAAAATTAGTGAGAAAAGACTAGCATGAATAATATGAAGGAGCCAATCTGAAAGGTGAAGAGGTGTGATATTCTTGCTTCATCAGAGATGGGAATAAAGGTTGCTGTTTAGAAACAAATATTCTGCTTATAGTGCATGAAAGAAACACTTTACCATTTCTTTCTACTTCAGAACAAATAAATTGGTCATTTTCTGTAAATTAAGCTTGACAGATAAAAGGATGGCTTATGACTGCTGAACAGTGTAAGTTAGGACATAGCTTCATATGATATGAAATGTCTGTGTGAGATTTCAAGTTTCAAAGCATTGCAATAGAACATATTTCTTAACTTGAGCATAGCCATATTATGCCTTTTTGTAAGTGTAATTATTTCAAGTTTTTAAACAAAAACTAATAACTTAGAGAAACAGTTAATATCAAATATATCTTAGAACATTAGTTAATTTACTATTTAAAACTGAGAATGTAATTTAAAACTCAATGTGCCTATTAACACACTGGAAATTGAGTCATTGAGTACAGAAAGGTAAACTACACAAAGGATGAGGACTTTTGCAATGCCCCTCAAAACACTGGGAGAAACTACTCAATTTATCACATACAAGCCACAGAATGTGTAGTCTTCTAGGCAGTCACAAGCTCTACAATATGCACAAATAGAGGGAAAAAAAACAACCAAGGAAACAACACAAAAACATGATACACTTTAGAATAACAAAAATGTTTCAAATTCATAGTTTAAAATATTTTTCACTTAATGAAAACCTGGAAGTTGTCCTAGTTTCAGTCCGAAAGGACAGATCATTAAGGGAAAATTACTAATTTTTGCTCAACACTGCTAATAAGTTGTAAACCACTACAACAGTCAAAGTAAGCTAGAGAGCATGAAACAGTTTTCAGGAAGAGCACTTGGAGATTACAGCCAAACACTTTAATGCCCTCCATTCTCTGCAGAAACCTGCTCTGTGTTCAGACCATGACCCACTCTCCAAGAACTTTGTTTTCTTGTAGAGGAACTCATCCTGTACTCAGCAGCCACTTCTGGACACACACAGACACAGCCAGCTAGAGGCAGCCCGAATTGCTGCTTTGAATAACCTGCTTGAGTAGCTCCAAGAGATGCTGCTGCCCAAATTGAGAGGCTGAGGTCCTTTGCTTAACGAAGCCTGACTGAACATGCTCTTTTAATTATGCTCTCACTTGTTTTATTTTCCAGAAACGGAGACACTCTTTAAGGGGATTTCTTGCATGAAATAGTCAGAAACTTGCCCATGGATTTTCCCACACCACAA